>NC_058080.1:705162519-705282477 GCF_014858855.1 Bufo gargarizans
TCTAGGTTATGACGACACTGAAATGAAAAAGAGCATCCCGCACATGCGTGGCGTGCTCACCATTCATCGCTATGGGAGTTCCAAAAATAGTCGAGGGAGCATGCTTGGCTATTTTCAGAAGTCCTATATCAGCAAACGGAGAGCATACCACGCAAGCAAGGCCACCTATCAATTCACCGATATGGGACTGCTGGAAATAGCCAACCTAGAGCTCGCTCTGCTATTTTTCTATTTTTGGAACTCCCATATTGGTAAATGAATATTTGCTGTATATGCACACCTGTTCTCTGTTCACTTCGGGGGTCCTGTTCTGGAGATAAAAGCGAGTCTCAGACGTGGAACCCACACCTATCTGACACTGATGGCATATCCTAGCAATATACCATCAATGTCCCAGATGGGAATACCACATTTTTAGAATGGGCTATTTTACACTTTTTTGTACCAAAGGGTTTGATGACTGCAAATTGGAGAAATCAGTTCACTAGCAAACACATTAAAATACGATAATGCAAATATACAGCCTATCAGCATTAACCCATTAAGAACCTGCGCCGTACATTTACAGCGCTGGTGGGCGTGACTTAAGGACCTGCGCCGTACATGTATGGCAGGCTGATCGGGTGGGTGCAGGAGCTGGGTCCGCCCGATCAGCAGGGCCCCTGCTGCATACTCCGGAATCAGTGAACACACTGATGCTGGCATGTTAACCCCTTGTATGCCGCTGTCAAAGCTGACCGCGGCATGTAGAGGGTTCATGGAGGGTACGGGTGTCTCCCGCTTCCCCATCCGGTCCCCGCACTGCTGTGACGGGGACCCGATGGCAGAGAAGGCAAGCCCGATGCCTTCCATAGACATCGGGGCTTGCATTCTACGGAAGCCTGTGAGATTCAGCCCTTAGGCTGGGTCTCACAGGCAGGCTGTCAGCATAAAAGCTGACAGCCAATGCATTACAATTGTTGCATTGGTTGTACACGTTGTATTGTAATGCATTGCAGAGGGGATCAGACCCCAGAACAAAAATAAAAAGTAAAATAAATGTAAAAAATGTAAATTAAAAAAATTGAAAACCAGACATATTGGGTATTTCCGCATCCGTAACAAACGGCTATGCAAAAATATCACATGATCCACCCCCTCACCTGAACTCCGTATAAAAAATAAAATAAAAACTGTGCTAAAACACTTTTTGGTTATCTTACATCATAAAAATTACAACACCAAGCGATCAAAAAGGTGTGTGCCCCCCAAAATAATACCAATCAAACCGTTACCTCATCCCACAAAAAATTAGCCCCTACATAAAACAATCAGGCAAAAAATAAAAAAAACTATGGCTCTCAGACTATGGAGATACTGAAACACAATTTTTTTTTGTTTTCAAAAATGCTGTTATTGTGTAAAACTTAAATAAATAAAGTATACATATTAGGTATTGCCGCGTCCATAAAAACCTGCTGTATAAAGATTTCACATGAACTAACCCCTCAGGTGAAAACCGTAAAAAAATAAATAAATAAAGCGGTGTATAAAAACCTTTTTTGTCACCTTACATCACAAAAAGTGTAATACCAAGCAATCAGAAAGTCATACGTACCCCAAAATCATACCAATAAAACAGTCATCTCATCCTGCAAAAAATGAGACCCTATATAAGACAGTCGCCCCAAAAATTTTAAATATTACTATGGCTTTCAGAATATGGAGACACTAAAAAATATTTTTTTCAAAAATGCTTTATTATGTAAAATTGAAACAAACAACCAGAAATATTTGGTATTGTCGCATCTGTAACAACCTGCTCTATAAAAATACCACATGATCTAACCTGTCAGATGAACATTGTAAATAAAAAAAATTAAAGGGTGCCAAAACAGCTATTTTTTGTTACCTTGTCTCACAAAAAATGTAATATAGAGCAACCAAAAATCACATGTACCCTAAACTGTAGTTTCCAAAATGGGGTATTTTTTGGAGTTTCTACTCTAGGGGTACATCAGGGGGTCTACAAATGTGACATGGCAACTTAAAATTTTTCCAGTCCAATCTGCCTTCCAAAAACCACATGGCGCTCCTTTCGTTCTGTGTCCTGCTGTGTGCTTGTACAGCACTTTACGACCACATATGGGGTGTTTATGTAAACTAAAGAATTAGGGTAATAAATATTGAGCTTTGTTTGGCTGTTAACCCTTGCTTTGTTAGCATAAAAAATGGATTAAAATGGAAAATCTGCCAAAAAAGTGAAATTCAGAAATGTCATCTACATTTATCTTTAATTCTTGTGAAACACCTAAAGGGTTAACAAAGTTAGTAAAATCAGTTTTTAATACCTTGAGAGGTTTCTAAAATGGGGTCACTATTTTGGAGTTTCTACTCTAAGGGTACATCAGGGGGTCTTCAAATGTGACATGGCAACTTCAAATTATCCCAGTGAAATCTGCCTTCCACAAACCATATGGCGTTCCTTTCCATCTGCTCTCTGCCGTGTACCCATACCACAGTTTACAACCACATATGGGGTGTTTCTGTAAACTACAGAATCAGGGTAATAAATATTGAGTTTTGTTTGGCTGTTAACCTTTGCTTTTTTACTGGAAAAAATGGATTAAAATGGAAAATCTGCCCAAAAAGTGAAATTCTGAAATTTAATCTCCATTTTCCTTTAATTCTTGTGGAACACCTAAAGGGTTAACAAACTTTGTAAAATCTATTTTGAATACCTTGAGGGGTGTAGTTTCTAAAATGAGGCCATTTATGGTTGGTTTCCATTATGTAAGCCCCACAGAGTGACATCAGACCTGAACTGGTCCTTAAAAATTGGGTTTTGGAAATTTTCTTGAACATTTTAAGATTTGCTTCTAAACTTCTAAGCCTTCTAACATCCCAAAAAAAGAAAATGTAATTTACATAATAATCCAAATATGAAGTAAACATATGGGAAATATAAAGTTATGACTATTTTAGGAGGTATCATTATCTGTTTGAAAAGCAGAGAAATAGAAATTTTGAAAATAATTGCTAATTTTTCCAAATTTTTGGTAAATTTAGTATTTTTTTTCTAAATAAAAAATGAAATACTTTGACTCAAATTTACCCATGAAGTAAAATATGTGACTAGAAAACAATCTCGTAATGGCTTTGATAAGTCAAAGCGTTTTAAAGTTATCACCACATAAAGTGACACATGTCAGATTTGCAAAAAATGGCCTGGTACTGAAGGGGTTAATAATGGAAAACTAATAATAAGTGGCGTATCCATTGTGTTCCTACAACTTGAGCTAACAGAAGTAACACGGAAAAAAACCTGGAGATTTGTTTCATATTCCATACTCACTTATCTCCCTAAGGAAATGCAGGTCCCTGTAGCGACAGAGTATAGAAAAAAATAAAAAATATAACAGAAAATATAGAGAAAAAAAATAAAACTGGTTTCGCGAGAGAATTTGCACTCAGTTCTAATGCATTGTGCTAGCATTGTGATCACACATTCGGCATCCTGTCTCCGTGTCTATCTGCTTTATATTGCGCAGAGATTATTTCTATGTATAATTGGAAGTTGGTTTACAACGCACTGCGGGGTGTAGCTTGTTTACAAATATCATCTGAAATATGAATCGCAAATGATTTTCTATGCTGGAGTGTTCCTGCATGCCTCTTGCATTCTCTATCCAGCTGAACAAGGTCTGGGCTGCTCTCAAGTTCCCCTCCCCCACATAATCCTTTGTGACATCCTTTTTCTATTACCGCTACGCTATGCAAATGAAGACACTTGCTAATATTAAAGGGTAATAAATCTAAAAACCTCTCCCCTGTAAATATTAGTCTTGAAGTCATCATTTTCTGTTATTTTACTTCTTAATATCTATCATATTTTTCCCTTCCTTGCAATCAATATTGCCATTATTGTCGAGCGAAGTTCTGAAACATTCCATTGCGCTGCATCGGCGAATTTCACAAAGAAATTTGCTTTGTGGCAAATTAGTTAGTTACCAAGTGCATTCTTTTTAAATAGCGGGAGCAATGATGGGGAACAGTGATTGCGCTGCACCCCGTCATTGAACCCCTCAGATGCTGAGTTCATCGCTGATCCCGGCATCTGAGAATATTAGTGAGGGCTTTCAGGGGTTATCCATTTGCGCACAAAGAGGTTGCCGTGGCCATCTTGATTGAAGACACAGCGTGAAATCTCACATAGTGCATGATGACATCATCATGCTGGCCAGCGTGGTGATGTCATACATCACCACACACGAGATTTCGCACAGTATCTTCAATTAAGATGGCCGCAGTGGCTTCTTCGTGCTAAAATGTATGAAGTGAGTATGTTGTTGTTTTTTTTTACCACCATTTCAGGGAAAATTGGGTCATTACTATGAAGCACGAGGAATTGGGTCGTTACCACGAATCCAATTTTTAATGCAATTCGGATCAAAGTCCACTTCAGGTGCTTTGATTTGCTCAACCCTAATGGCCACCACTGCAACCAGGTAATGACTGGAATGATAAATCTAGCTGACAGTCCTGATTTCATGGTACTGTCCTGTATATATAAGACCATAAAGGGGTAGAGTTTATGAGAATGTAAAGTGGGCATTTATAGGTGTTTTCGGTTAACATTGCTGAGGTTGAGGAGCTTAAAATGTCCTACGATTTGGGATATATATGTTGGTGGCTATGAAACTTGCATGCAGCTAATTGGGCACAGATTGTGGTATTACATTTCTAGGAAGATTTGACTCTTAGAGGGCTGAAAACTCTTGATGTGTCAATATCTGTAAGAGATAGCAACAGGACAAGGCCTGTAGCAGCAACCTCAAAGGGGTATTTTGCATTGTTGGCACCAGCAGTCTCTGCCTCTGCAAAATGGGAAGCGGGATCTGGGCATAATAAGCACGAGTTCTCGACATCGGGTATTTATTCTCTAGACCATGAGGGATGTCTCCATTTACTCCCCTCATTAAAACTCAAGGAGCCCATATACAGTACATGCAGTAAAGGGGGGCCAAATTTGCCAATTATGGTGGAACGGCCAACTATCTTATATGTATGGTGGTGTGTCAACTCATAGGTGATGTTGGGGGAAAGCAGGATTCGGCATATTGAATTCAACATGGCCAATCCAGGCAGTTTAAAGGAAGTGGATATATTTTATGTTCTCCATGTGACCTCATTATGTGCATATGTCTTTATACATTAGACATTATTCATCTTTACTGTGTATGATAATGATATGTTTTGTCTGCAGTTATGCATAGAAATAGAAATACTATAACTCTTGCACATTTCTCTCACATCTACAATCTCTACAATCTCTAAAATGATGGTACCCAGTAAATATCACCAAGGTCTTCCATACTATAATGACCCACATGCATGGAGTCATTTCATCCAAAATAATGAAGCCACTCTGACCCGATAGCATTTACATGAATCTGCTGGAGCTGGCCCTGGCACATATAAGAGAATCGCTGCATGCTATCCAGCCTATGCTGCCGCACCCCACCATCCCGCCTGGTTGTGTCTGAATTTAAATAAGGCAGTTTTGCATATTTCCTCTGAAAATAGATTTCACTCCCTCCCACCGAGCCAAAGAAATTTACCTTAATCAACATCCCTGACTACGTTCCCACACTTGTTATGTGCATAAATAGAGCGGGTCATGAAAGGTTGCCAATGGGATTTTTTTTGTGGTTGTTAAAGCAGAAATAAAACCATACTTTTTAAGAAGAAAAAAAAGCAAAAAGAAAGAAATATCTAAATGCTCTTTGAATGAAATGAAAAGCTCCCCCCAACACACTTTTCTGAACCCACACCACCGTAAAACCGTTACAAGACGAGGGCGCTCATTTTCTAAATAGAATGCAGGTTTTTGTGCAAGACAATCTTCCTTTATCATACAGCAATATTATTTTAATTTTCTGTCAGCGAACATGAAATAAAATAGGCAAGAAGGGAGGATGGAAATGCAGAATTCATTCAGGTGCTAGGAGTTTCTGTTAAAGCAAGAGCTTACTTCTGCCAAGTAAAAATGGCTCCTTCTGCTCCGTAAAATGGTTTTTAGAGGCTACTTTTGGGTAGTGTACCTCATGTCGAGAGACATGCCTCTATGATTCACCCAAAGACATTTTGCCGAGTTGAGAGACTTTGAGAGGGGGCGCATCATTGGACTGAAAGAAGCAGGATGGTCATTTTTATGAATTGCCCACAATCTAGGCCGTTCTGACCTAGCTGTAAATAGGCCTTGGGAGCAGTGATTACATGATGGCATGTGCATGTGGTGAACAGGCTCTGGACGGTCAAGACAGACCACCAGTATGGAGGATATTTTGATGTGCCGACAAACACAAGCAGCTACCGCAGTTTCTTGCTCCACCATCCGAACACAGGTGACACTTTCTGGGTGCTTAATAGAAGAATATTTGGTGTCACTGCACCAATTACGTGTCCTGCCATTGACTCAATGTAAATGAAACCACTCACTCTCAAAATTGATGCTGCAGAATTTTTTTTTTCTGCAGCATCAATTTTGAGAGTGCGTGGTTTAATTTACATTGACTTTAGTGGGTTATACCCTTATACCACGGTACCTCCCTTGAAGTGAAGTTCCTTGTCCATTCTTTCATTGACTCTCCTGCCATTGAAAATCAACCACTGCCGCCTTTGTTTGCAGTAGAGTTGTAAACGAGAAACCTGGACTGTTATGGACTGGAAACATATAATCTTTAGCGATGAATCCAGGTTCTGTTTGGGATCCAACTATAGTTGGGTTGGAATATAGTAGTCTTGTGGTGAACTCTTCAATCCTGCCTTTGCTGAAGAGCAACACCCTACCCCAACTTCTGGTGTGTTGATCTGGAGAGCCATCACATCCGACAGTCGGTCACCCCTAGTAGTGATATGAGGGACACTAACAGCTCAGCGATATGTGCATGTGTTGCCCCTCATGGCAGGGCTTCCAACGGGCATTCTTCAGCAGGATAATGCTCACCCACACACAGAAAGGTTTTCCCAGGAATGTCTCCTCCAGATTACAACACTTCCTTGGCTACCTGGTCAACAGAGATTTATCACCAGTTGAGCATTTATGAGACCAGCTGGGTGCCCGCTTTGGCAACCAACAAGTGTGTAAGATCTATAGACCCAACTGCAACATCTTTGGGCCAATGTATGCCTCCGTGGCCCAACAGGGTAAGCCTCTTTTTCTACTTCCTCTACATTTGTACAATTTTCCCCAATAAACTTATCCTTTAGTTCTAATATTACAATCACTTACATATATCATCATTACATTCCCACCTAGAAAATGTTTATTCCTTTCCAACAACTTTTTCTTGGTTATATATGCCTTGAGAAAGGCTCAGTTGTGAGCTGAAACGTCGCTACTGCTTCATATGGGTGAATAAAGACACCGTTTTTTCAAGTCTTGGAGTGCTGTCCTATTTCTGGTATATATATATATATATATATATATATATATAATATGGCAAAAAGAAGGCAGCACTCCAAATAGTTGTGAAAAAGTGGACGGTTTATTCACTCATCAGCGACGTTTCAGCTCTCACTATGGAGCCTTTTTCCAGCCTTTTTTTGGCTGGAAAAAGGCTCCATAGTGAGAGCTGAAACATCACTGATGAGTGAATAAACCGTCCACTTTTTCACAACTATTTGGAGTGCTGCCTTCTTTTTGCCATATTATCCATACTTGGGACCTTGGTCACAGGTCCCCCAGGAGGATTTTTTTGCACCCACATTTTTTGTGTGCTGCTTCTCTTTTTTCTATTATATATATATATATATATATATATATATATACTACATTGCTGACTGATTTATGATTTACTTTTTTTTTTCTTTCACTAACATGTCTGCTTGTAAAGCTGCAGGTTCACAGCTCGGTGGGTGTTCCCTCTGAAGCTGCTTGATACATCTCCTTGTATGTGCAAGGCTATAATTCTTTTATTTTGTAGATTAATTTCTTTATGTCAAGGATGTAAGGATAACCTTGGCACCTTCTGTATAATATATATATATATACAGCTATCAATCTATAGATAGATACGGATAGATTGATCGATAGATTGATAGATCGATAGGTAGATAGATAGATAGAATATTTTTACAGTATTTTCTCTAGTACATCTTATTTCTGTGTTGTCTCTAATAAGGCTTGAACAATTCCATTCCCACAAGCAGTTTGTTCCCAGCCATTATAATTACAGGCAGTCGTAATAAACCAGATGTCCACACCTTCAGCAGATATTAAATCACAACTTGGCAAACACAAGAACTGCATTTAACAATAAAGTATATGAGAAAATGTGCAGACATAATTCATGAAGCCACCGGTGAGCACAAAATAATCATTGAGTTGTACAGATAAAAGCTCTGATAAATTGAAATTTTCGCCTGTGTATCACCAGTTCCCTAATATAATTATATTATCCCAAATCCTCCCTTAGTCCAGGAAACATGCTCTGTTTTAGGGCCTCATTTGATTGACCGAACACTGCTCCTCTGCCCCTAATGACTTATGAGGCTGTGAGTTCCTGCCTGACAGCGGGTCTACTCTACTGCATTCAAGGCATTATATGACAACAGTCCAGTAGGTCAGCAGTCAGGCAAGAAGTAATAGGGGAGAGCCCCAGGAAACAGCACTGACCCAGTGCAAACAAATTCTAAAGCCTAATTATTATAATCGAGTATTTTGCCACACGGGAGTTATTATATACTGTGAAATTTAATGTATCAGATTAGTTCTTGAGTTTATCATAAAAACTATGTGCCTTGCACTAATTTTCAGATGCAATCGAGCAGCGGTGGTCGTACTTGCACCATATAGGAAAAAGCTCTGGCCTCTCTGGTGGCTGGGACTGTGGGAGAAGCTCCTGTCCCAGCTGCTTCATATCTGAGCTGCAGTGGTGGCAGGGGTGCACCTAGCCTTTCTGCTGCCTGAGGCGAAAACTGAAATGGCGCCCCTCCCTCACCAATGCCAATTTCTTAACCTAACCCACTCCTTTTAGCCCATGGCCTTTCGGCTACCGCTCTCTTGCCCCCTACCTGGTGCTGCCTGAGGCGATCGCCTCACCTGGCCTCATTGGTGGTACACCTCTGAGTGGTGGTGCAACCCCTGGAAATGAGCAGTGTATAATGTGATGGAAAAATGAATCCAGCCAGCAAAGGAGTCAATATTGATAATAATTAGTGATGAGCGGCATAGGCAATATTCAGATTCACAAATTTTTGGTCATAAATTTGCAAATTCAGGAATTCGCAATCTCCAGTCATTGTTTACTTGATTGCGAAAATTAGCAATGTAATATATGCGCGATAAATTTGAGATAAATTCACGATTAGAATATTCAACACTAATCGCGAATACGAATATATAGCACTATATTCTAAATATTTGCAAATTCTCGAAGTGGCGATATTCGTAATTAAAATTTGCCATTCGAATATTCACGCTCAACACTAATAATAACAATACATTAGTAAGTGGCTTGTATTAACTTCCTCTACATGATAAAGGCCACTTGCTGAAGTGAGACAACCCCTTTAAGCTGGAACCTGTAGGATTCTAGCTGTTGTGAAACTACAACTCCCAGTATGCACTGATTGCCTAGACACCCACAGTAATATTGAGCGAATCAAAGTATCGGAAGTGGACTTCATGGAAAATTCAATTTGCTGCGAAGCCGTATTTCATCATGCATCACGGCAATGAATAAATTTTCCCTGAAATGGCGGTAAAAAAAATAAAAAATCATGCGCACGGTAGCTGTATCTTCAAGCAACATGGCCGCAGCAGTCTTTTTTCGCGCTCAAATGGAGAAGTACAATTCAATTTTTTTTAGCTGATCAACTCCTGAAAGGTCTTAACATTCATCTCAGGTGCCGAGATCAGCCATTAACGCGGCATCTGAGGGTGTCCAATGACGGGGGACAGCGCAATCGCCGTTCCGCATTATTGCACCCACTACTTACAAAGAAATGCGCTTCGTAACAAAGTAATTCACCACAAAGCGAATTTCTTATGAAAATTTCCAGCGCAGAAGAATCGAATTTATAACCTCTTTGCTGTCTATATGTTGCGCCATTCCTTTATTATTCATTCCAGAAATTATTACTAAAAGTTTGCAATGAAGACCCAGATGGGTGTGATCAGTTGGGAGTGTGTCCCTGCACTGTCCCATCCAATCAGTGCTGCCAGTGTCAGACTGTGCAGGGACACACCACCAATTACGGTACACCCGTCTCAACCTTCATTGTAAACTGAATTCATACATATGCTTCTAGCAGGAATAATACAGGAATGGCGCATCATAGAGTCATAAGAAAAGATGCTCCAGAAATGTTATTACACGGGGAATGCAAGTAGATCCTGAAACAGACATGAGGTGACAGCTTTATATCTGGTTTCCTCTGACATATATTGGGACTGACCTACATACACGCACACATTTTATTGTTCAGAGTGTAATGTATCAGATTATCATGAAAATTCACAACGTACGACGCCCAACGCTCCTATATGTTTTAGGAGGAATGATCGAACGGAGCGAAGGTATAACAATAGGAACATCAAACCTAGGGAGAAAAATCATCTAAAATGTGCATATCTTTTGCCTCAACTCAAAAAGACAACAAGACATCATAAATCTCCAAGACTAACGACTGACATCACGGGAACTTCAATAACTACATTCCCTAAAACATATACCACTATTTTATGATTATTTTTATTGACTTTTCAAATTTTCTTTAGTGTTTTTCGGAATGAAGAATGATAAAGGAGCGATAGGGAAAAAAAGTGCATTTCTTGTGTCCAGATTCAGTAAGATTCAGTCGGAAACGAGCCTTGTACAACTTCTAGGCCAATGATGTCTTACCCTATGAGCCTGAGAAGTCAACAAGGAGTCGTATCTGTAAAACTATAGAGGGGTGCACTAATCCTATAGATGGTGTAGACCGCCACCGGATTTATCACAGGGACTCAGGGTGGGTGATACATCTGCTGCTGCTTTTGTCTAACTGTACACCATGTATAGATTGGCTTAAAAGGGTTGTCTCACCTGAGAAATTGGTGGCATATCACCAGGATATGCCACCAATGTCTGATAGGAATGAGTCTGAGAGGTAGGGAACAGAGCCCCCAAAATTAACAAGAGTGCACCGTGCATGCCTTGCACTTCATAGATTTTCTTTAGGAGCACCGAAAATAGCTGAACACTGGCTCGGCTGTTTCCAGCAGTTCCATAGAAGTAAATGGAGTGGTGGTGACGCTTGTTTGGTGTGAGCTCCGTTCATTTCTATGGGACTTCCAAAGACAGCCAAACCAGTGCTTGGCGATTTTCAGTGCTCCCACAGAAATCAGTGAAGGGTGGCTGTACCTTCACTTTGGGAGATTTGTTCAACAAATACGTGCGGGTCCCAGCAGTGGGACCTGCACCTATATGACATTGGTGGCGTATTCCACCGATATTCAACCAATGTCTCAGGTGACCCCTTTAATTTTACACCAGAATTAGCACAAAATGCTACATCTTAGGTCAGTTGTTTTCCCACTAAGTCAAGTCCCTTTTCCGTTCAGCCATGTCCTCTTGGCGAGCTAGGTGCAGTGGATTTTTCGGAAACTGGATGCAACAAATGCGCCAATTTGCGCCAATTTTTGGTGCAATTTAAGACAAGGTCTAGGTGCACTCATATTAGTAGATGTGGACTATTGACGTTGATGACTAGAATAGAAAGAAAAACCCCACAGAGAAGTAAGAACTAGGATATTTTTAATTAAAAAGTCCAATTTTAAAAATCATGTATTATTGAATGACTGGCAATGGCATATACCGTATGAACATGAAAGCACCAGGCCGTTTTACTCTACTGGAATAGACTCTAGTACAGCAGGCTTCTTCACGCCACTGAACAAATAGTTTTCTCAGAAAGGGAAGGGACAGAATTAGAAAAAGACAGTTTGTCTACAGTTTGTATGTGGTATTGCAGCTTAGTTTCATTCACTTCAAGGGAGCTGAGCTGCAATACCAGATACAACCCATGGACAGGTGCGGGGAGGTTTTTCCAATTTCTAATTCTGGACAATCCCTTTATGACTTTGCTGCATATGGATGAAACTGTGCATCTGATTCAGAGGAGCCTTCTTGCAAACAGACATACATTCTATTGGTCGGAGCTATGCCTGCACCATCTTCAGCAGGGGCTGGTTGTAATGTACAGCCAAGCTTCAGCTGTAATGGCAGGATCGCGCTTACCTCTGACCCTGGCCACAGCACTTAAGGGGTTTGACACATGTGGTGCCATTGGGTTCTTCTCATGAAGGTTTAGTTAAGGCCAATAGGAGTATTGGGCTGACAGGCAGAGCAGAATGCAATACTGAAGTATTGCAGATTATTAAAAGAGTGATCAGAAAATTGCCTGATCTAGTCGCTCACTGGGGCTTACAAAATAAATAAAAATAAAGTAGTTATCCAACAAAAATAATTAATATACAATAAATAGGGCTTTTCAGATGAAGCAAAAAATGCAACATACATGCAGTAAAAATATTGTAAGTTTTTTTTTAATGTACATTACATTCTCCTTACTGGAAGCGCCCCCTGCTGTTTATTCTTCTTGTCCACCTTCTCCTGCATTCAGTGTGGACTGACATGCTCTGTAGCTTCCCTGCTCCTTTCTCCTCCCCTCCGGTGCCACCGTTGTCATCTCGTAGAGAATAAATATATAGCTCTTAGAAATGTAGGGCAATATCTGTCTCTAAAGGTTGGAGAAGGAAATTCTGGGAGGGGGCATACATACCCTAGATATCTCTAGGGTTATATATGAGGAACTAGCTTCTATGCAGGATAAAAAGTGAGAAAGTGGTTGACAAGAGCTAATCACAATGCATCCTGGAAGATGCAGGTGTTTGATGAGCTGCTGCCCACTCACAGAAAGGGAAGCAAGTCCTCCAGATATGTGAGTAAAAAAAAACTGCTTTAAATTTTTGAGATAACCTTTTTAAAAAGGAAAAAATAACAATCCCCCCTCTGTTTCCCAACACTTCATTATGAAAAAAAAAAAACAACAAAAAAAAGTACACAGGTAGTGTCACCACATCTATAATGACCTGAACTGCAAAGGTAAAACCAGAAGTGAGCCTGCTTGGTCTCCTTATCTCCAAAACAGAAAATTATAAAAAAAATTAACAACTGCTTGTTACCATTTCCTTTGCCAAAGCGTTATGTCCTACACAGTAGGTCACTGGCAGAACTAACTGAAAAGGGTTTTTCCGGCTTTTGATATTGGTGACATATCCTCAGGATTTAAAGAAAAAAGTTCTGAAGTTTAAAAAGTGCACTAAAATTCTGATACATTTGGGACACACAATGTGTCCTTAATTGTAGCTACGATTAAGGATACAATGCGTGCCTGAAATGCGTCAGAATTTTGGCGATGTTTACACTTGGTTTTTAAGCTTGCAATATTTTAAATGGAAGATATGATTGCTGGAAATTTCTCCTTTTAGAGACATTTCTCCTTCACATGAGAGTTGGCTCAGTAGTGTCTACTACATGAAGATGGAAAAAAAGGTCATCTCTCTGTAAACTTTTTGCTTTATATCCTCAGGATAGGTCATCAATATCAGTAGTCTGGAAATACACTAAAACGTAAGCCCTCATAAAGCTATGTAGGCTGAATATTTTTTTTTAAATGGTATGGCCCTCAGAATGCTGTGAAACAAAGCTCAACTGGATTACTGGTAAATGGATTAGGTAGATGCCTTTGTAAACCTCATGTTTCTCATGTTCTAATGACTACAGAAGCAGCACTGCTCTAACTGCTCTAGTATCACTGATACTGACTTATCAAGATACCTGTTGCTTCCAATATGGTTTCCATCATCAAATATAGGCTTGAATGCAGAATTATTCTTCGAATCCATTCTTCCAAGTGTTACAGAACTGAAGAGATAGAGGTTCAGCAAGAGCTTATGAACCTTGCTCTGCCTACAGCAGAACAGTCTTCCCGAAAAGCATGATCTTCTCAGGATCCTAACTAGTTAACCATGAGTGTCCCTGTGGGGGTATGAAATCCTATATTGTTTTCATTGGGTAGATGCTAGCAGGTGGAGCGGATTGGTTGCGTAAGGCTACTTTCACACTGGTGTTTTTGGTTCCGCTTGTGAGATCCGTTTCTGGGCTCTCACAAGCAACCCAAAACGGATCAATTAAGCCCCATTGCATTCTGAATGGATAAGGATCCGTTCAGAATGCATCAATTTGGCTGCGTTTGGTCTCCATTGCGTTTTTTAGACGGTCACTAAAACGCAGCTTGCAGCATTTTGGTGACCATCTGACTATGCGGAGCCAAACGGATCCATCTTGACTTACAATGTAAGTCAATGTGGACGGTTCCGTTTTTCACTGACACAATATGGTGCAATTGAAAACGGATCCGTCTCCCATTGACTTTCAATGTAAGTCAAGACGGATCGATTTTGAATTAGACTTTTTTTAAATGAATAATGCAAACGGATCTGTTATGAACGGATACAAGCGTTTGCATTATTGGTGAGGATCTGTGCAGATACAAGACGGATGCGCACCAAACGCCAGTGTGAAAGTAGCCTAATCCGGGGGTCACAAGACAGAGTGGTCAAGTGTCAAATCCAAAACAGTATCCAACAGCAATAACAGAAACAAGCCAAACAAGAAATAAGAAAGACAAAGGTACGGAGATACAAAGGCAGAAGAATCGGCACTAAACAGTCTGAGGTCAAACACAGTACCAAGCAATGAGAAGGCAATGAGCAAATAAACCAGGTTAAAAACACAAGGATACTCACTATATGCACAGGAGTAATCTAATATAGGAAAATACAATCACTGGCATAAAAGTATAGATTTTAATGATTGTCAAGGACAACATCTGCGTGGAGTTTGTATGTTCTCCCCATGTTTGCGTGGGGTTCCTCCAGGTCCTCCGATTCCTTCCACACTCCAAAGACATACTGATAGGGAACTTAGATTGTGAGCCTCATTAGGGACAGTTGGATGCCAATGTGTCTGTAAAGCGCTGCGGAATATAGTAGCGCTATATGAGTGCATAAAATAAAAAAAATTTCCTTCCTTTTGCCTTTCTGCTCCAGAACAGGTTAGCTTGTGAGGCTATGGAATCTCCTACCTCTTTGCCTGGCTTCTGGAGCATAGATTATTACGAGTCTGCCTCTGACAGCAGTGTGAGCAGTGCTTAAAAGAAGTTTTGATTATACAAATAACTTCAATGACTACATATGGGTGCATTTGGCTAAAATGACTAAACTGGGTATTTGACCTATTGTTTGACTCCGGTACTGGTCAATGGGATCTGATCAAGATAATCTATAGTTACTCTGATTTATGAGAATTATATTTAACTGAATAAATGACATTACATTTCAAAAGGAAATTCAAAGGTAAAAAAATGATTTGCAAGCGGAAACATAAAGATGGGACCTCTTTAAAAACTTGAAAAGAAAAAAGTAATTTTGTCCATAGACAAACCTGGTTTTTCAGCTCTTTCTGTGCAGCACTTTGAATAATGAATAAATTTGCTATAATGTAGTTCAGTAGAAGATGCTGGCAAAGGGAATGTGTCACATAAATCAGCTCTGAAGACTCCCTACTCTCTTTTCTTGATCAGTGGGAGAATAACTAGGACCCAGGTGGGGGGAGACGGCTAACTGCAAATGTGATTTTCTTCCAAGGTATGGAAAAGAACCTGCACTTCTGTTCTTTTTTCCTTGGAATTGCCATGAATTTGTTTCTTCTCTTTTTGTGTGTTGGGAAATTTGGGAATTATATTTTTAAGAAAACAACAGAAAAAATTAAGAAAGAAAATATCTAACTTTTTATCCAAAAGATTTATCAAACTGGTGTAAAGTAGAACTGGCTTAGTAGCCTATAGCAACCAATCAGATTCCGCCTTTCATTCTTTACAGCTTCTTTGGAAAATGAAAGGTGGAGTCTTATTGGTTGCTATGGGGAATGAAGCCAGTTCTACTTTGCACCAGTTTAATAAATCGTCCCCCTCATCTTTATCTGACATCTACACGACCATGTCTACTGTACTACTGCATCATAGGAAAAGAATACAACTATTGTAATATTGCCCATAAATATACAAAAATATACTAATATTCTGCCCCTAAATACAAGAATATAACTACAGTACTAGAATGCTGCCCTTTATATGAACAAAAATATAACTACTATAATACTGCTCCATACGTGCAAGTCTATATTATAATACTGTATTTATGTACAAAAATATAAATACTGAAATACTGACCTCTATGTACAAGGATATAACTAAAATAATACTGCCTACTATGTGCAAGAATATAATTACTATAATACTGTCCCCTATGTACAAGACTATAACTACCATATTTTTTACCCTATAAGACACACCTGCCCATAAGATGCACCTTGGTTTTTGAGGAGGAAAATAAGAAAAAATATATTTTTAACCAAAAGGTGTGCTTTTGGTGGGTTTTGAACTAATGGTGGTCAGTGGTTGACACTATTATGGGGGATCTGTGGATGATACTATTATGGGGGATCTGTGGATGATGCACTGTTATCGATCTGCGGAGGACACATTGTTATGGGGGATCTGTGGATGGCACTGTTATGGGGGGATCTGTGGATGGCATTGTTATAAGGGGGATCTGTGGATGGCATTGTTATAGGGGATCTGTGGATAGCAGTGTTATAGGGGATCTGTAGATGGCACTGTTATGGGGGATCTGTGGATAGCAGTGTTATAGGGGATCTGTGGATGGCACTGTTATGGGGGCATCTGTGGATGACACATATATAGCATCTTATGCTATATATGTGTCATCCACAGATATCCCCCATAACAGTGTCCCTGTGTACAGTAAATAGTGACCCTAATACAAGTAGGGCCAGCAACTGCAGGGCCCGCTGCAGGGCCCGATGCAGTCAAAGTACTCTTATACACTGGGCCCCGCACACACCAGTATTCAGATGTAAACTGTAGACAATTGATATGTTAACTGTAGGCAATCCATATTAAAACTACAAGGTAGCACAATCTGCGTACCTTAGTACTCACTATTGAATGCCCGTACTTGCAGCCAGGCTGGCCGGTCACACACTTCCTCACGGCGCATGCTCCACCTGCTTCATTAATAAAGTGGGCAGGGCATGCGCCATGAGGAAGTTAATGACTGGCCAGCCTGTCTGCAAGTACGGGCGTTCAATAGTGAGTACTAAGGTATGCGGATTGCGCTACCTTATAGTTTTAATATGGATTGCTTACAGTTAACATATCAATTGCCTACAGTTTGCATCTGAATACTTGTGTGTGCGGGGCCCGGTGTAAGAGTACAGTGACTGCACCGGGCCCCGCCGCGAGTTGCCTCCAGCCCCTCCTCCCTCCCCGCTGATATATCGCAGCCTGCGATGTAAAAAGTGGCAGAATTCGCTATAAGTATATAGCTACCATAATACTGCCCCATGCACAAGAATATAACTACTATAATATTGCTCCTATGTACAAGAATATAACTACTATAGTATTGGTCCTATGTACAAGAATATAACTTCTATAACACTGCTCCTATGTACAAGAATATAACTAATATACTACTGCCTCGTATGTACAAGAATATAACTACTATACTACTGCCTCCTATGTACAAGAACATAACTACTATACTACTGCCTCCTATGTACAAGAATATAACTACTATAATACTGCGTCCTATGTACAAGAATATTGCTACTATAATACTGCCTCCTATGTACAAGAATACAACTTCTATTATACTGCCTCTTATGTACAAGAATATAACTACTATAATACTGCTCCTTTGTACAAGAATATAATTACTCTACTACTGCCTCCTATTTACATGAATATAACTACTATAATACTACCTCCTATGTATAAGAATATAACTACTATAATATTGCTCCTATGTACAAGAATATAACTACTATAATACTGCCTCCTATGTACAAGAATATAACTACTATAATACTGCCTCCTATGTACCAGAATAAGACTGCTCTAATACTGCTCTTATGTATAAGAATATAACTACTTTAATACTGCCTCCTATGTACGAGAATATAACTACTATAATACTGCCTCCTATGTACCAAGAATATAACTACTATACTACTGCTTCCTATGTACAAGAATATAACTGCTATAATACTGCTCCTATGTACAAGAATATTACTGCTATACAACTGCCTCCTATGTACAAGAATATAACTGCTATAATACTGCCTCCTATGTACAAGAATATAACTACTATAATACTGCTCTTATGTGCAAGAATATAACGGCTATAATACTACTCCTATGTACAAGAATATTACTACTATAATACTGCCTCCACTGTATAAGAATATAACTTCTATAATACTGCCTCCTATGTTCAAGAATATAACTACTATAATACTGTCTCCTATGTACAAGAATATAACTACTATAATACTGTCTCCTATGTACAAGAATATAAAGACTATAATACTGCCTCCTATGTACAAGAATATAACTACTATAATACTGTCTCCTATGTACAAGAATATAACTACTATAATACTGCTCCTATGTACAAGAATATAAAGACTATAATACTGCCTCCTATGTACAAGAATATAATTACTATAATACTGCCCCCTATGTACAAGAATATAACTACTATAATACTGTCTCCTATGTACAAGAATATAACTACTATAATACTGCTCCTATGTACAAGAATATAAAGACTATAATACTGCCTCCTATGTACAAGAATATAATTACTATAATACTGCCCCCTATATACAAGAATATAACTACTATAATACTGCCTCCTATGTACAAGAATATAACTACTATAATACTGTTTCATATGGTCATTGTCTACCAATCAATAAATGTTTACTTTACCAGACTTGACTGAAGGCATAACACATTGAAATAAAATATTCTTCTTCCAGCTACTAAAAGGTTAATTATCCTTAAATGACATTTAGGCAATTAAGGAAATGTGTTCGCTTTATCTGTATACACATAGGGACAACTGAAGAAAATGAGTGTCCACCAGTGACTCTCTCTGTTGCAATCTTGCTTCATTTAACTAATTAAATGAGACTTTAAAATGTCATTTTCAGTAGTTACCCAGCAGAAAATCCACACTGTGCCCTTATTATCTTGATTGTATTTATCATATACTGTACATAAAGTAGGGCAAAAGAGACACTGCATGCCTGTATAACCATCCTATGTGAGAGGGGATGGTATTAATGGGTTAAAAATAGAAAACTCCATATTTAAAGAAGGCTTTTATAACTTCAAAAAAATTATAGTGAGTCATTGTATAATATGTTCTATAATATATGTTGTATATTATGTCGGAGATTCCTATTGAATGGCTGCAAGCAGAGATCTTGAATATTGTAAAAAATGTATATATGTGTAGAAAACATATTAAAAAATTGCATACATTTTCATCATAGAAAAAATAACATTTATTCCCTAAAACGGAAACACTCCTCTTTTTCAAATTAATTGGGTGGAGGACAGCTTTAACTTTAGTCTTTCCTGATATTTTTTAGAGATTATATGGCTAATTTGTATAATGTATGCATCAAATACCTTTAACAGTATTTTGGACAAAAGTCAGTTTATATGTACGACCAATTGTTTGGAAACCACATCAAAGAGCTAATGTTACCAAGTGAAGTTCACTATGCTTCTTCATTGCATTGCATGGATAGGACTTAATTGGTAGTTGTGTATTACATTGTGCAGAGTCCTCAAGTACAAAAAACCCCCAGTATTTTAGCTAAGGTCCAATTGGATATGGACAAAAGTCAACTACCTAAAATTTATCATTCCAGGAAAGACCTATTTAATTGTGGAATATATAAATTGTTGACCCTCAGGGTAATTAATGCATTTGCATGTTCTCATACACCTCAACCACTCATGAGCTGTTTACGGTAAACCAATTAACTGAATTTAGAGGTAGCACATGGTACCCTAAAGTTGGCCTTACATTCTAGATAGCAATCTGTTGAACATTCATTTGGCTGATTTTTCCCAACCTCCCATATGCATGCATGTTTAGCCAAAAAAGACTTGACGTATTGGTTAACAGTTGACTTGACTTTAGCAACCAGTGTCAAGCAACTTCTGCCAAGGCAAATGAAGTCTTGGTCAACAAAAGCATAGATGCTAATAATAAGGGCTTAGTTTGTCATCTATAAAAAAAATTGCCTTCCATTGAATCAACATATTAGGATTATAGGTTGGATCTGAGTTAGAGATGAGCAAATTGATTTATTAATTAGAATAAAAATTTGACCAAAATGTAATAAAAAAATTCTGATTCAGTAGAATAAGAATTTGATTAGATTTATTTGGGTAGAATTTTTCCAGAGAGAGAGAGATTCCAAGAATTCAAAGCACTTTTGATTCAGGTCAAAGGAATTTACACCCGAATCAAATTTCTTGATTTGGACAAATTGGACCAAAAATTTTTTAGGAAATTCTCTCATTTCTCATCAGAGTCTTTTTCAACCCCATTAATTATGTTACTATGTTACTATATGATGTGAATAAGGAAAGGGGAACAAGCCGGGGCCATACACCATTGGCACTTGCTAATGTTCTCGAGAACAAAAGGATCAAACTTTGGGTAAGAGTCAAGAGACTTCCATACAGACTAGTTAGTTGGCTGTTCCCCCAAAAATTGGAACGTTCATCTGACACTAATGTAATGTGTATAGGCAGCTTTTGACTCTTTTGAAGATTTTTTTGTTTCTGGCAGACTAGCTCGGTCAAACTCTTTTTGTTCTGCATTGTATATTTCACATCAGGCAATGGTAGGGTGTAGATATAAGCAAATGTCTTTAAATTATATTCAGGTCCAAGTTGCCCAAATAGGACATGCAATTTAATTCAAGGTCAAATTAATTCAATTAGAATTGAAATTGCACCAATTCCATCTCACTCAGGTTTATTAGAATCAGAGCTTTTTGGAAAATTTTTGAATTTTTTATTCAATTTGCTCATCTCTACTAAGTTGCAGTATTTAATAAGATTTTGTTTTCCAGCCTGGGACTGAGCAGTTCACATATTTACAATGTAATGTTACATTTTCCATTGGGAGCCTCGCCGGCTAAAAATAAAAACATAATAAAAAAAAATCCTCACTGACCATTAATGAGATCCTGTCACCTCCTGTGTACAGTGCTCAGCTATTTTTGGAATTGTTTCTCAGCGGGACCCTCCACAGGACACACTGTAGTCTGCTGTTTGACTGTGCCGAATGTAAGGGCAGCCTGCATTCCCTTAAGGATGTATAATAAACTAATTAACAAGGCAGAGAAGACTCCTCCGAATTTCGTGTGATGATCATCTCTTGATAATAGTGATGATGATGGCAGAATTAGGAGCCGCAGAAAGACACTTGGAGGGTTCCTCAAGGCTAAGACGCTATGTCTCGCATCTCATTTATTGGACACAACGTTGTCATAATTGTGGATTGGATGAATGATGGATGAAACAAGTCCCAATACAATCCTCCTAACCTGTGACACAACCATAAATTAATTAATCAAGGATATTCTAGGTATTATGTAGTCACAATGGAAGAGGGGGGGGGGGGTAAAAACTGATGTCATGTCTGGAGCAGACTGGATAAATCTTCCTGAGCTTCAAGAGATACTTAATAGAAACTGAATGACCTAAAATGAATTTAGCAAAAATAGACAAAAAGTGATTTATACAATGTGATAACCTTCCTGAAGCACAATTAGTTGCCAATGTACTTGTAGGGGGATAAGGGGCACTTATCAGGATCTTTTTTGCAGAATTATGGCTCTAAAGTTCAGCCACAAAGACTCAAGTCTTGGAAAGTTATTTTTTATGAAAGCCACTTATCATGTGAGATGTCTTCAGGTCAGACTGTCTCTCTGAGACTCATGTGATCCACACATTCATCCTGGCAGAATGAGCTCAAGTGTCCTGGCGATTCTTATACTATTATTTCTCTCTTCACAACATCCTGTTAGATTTTTTTGGAACATTGACTTTTTTTCCAGTTTGTGTTTAAAGGGAGTGTGTTAAGTGAAAAGTTATGTTTATGTTATGTTAAGTGTGAAAATTGCAGGATTATATAATATTTAATATATAGATTATGACATGGAAAAAATGTAAATCTGTTTACTATAAAAAAAATGTATTTAAACAGTAGGTAATTTTCTGATGCCACATTCCCTTTGACTTTCTCCATCAGACCATTTCTGCAGCCTTGGAGAGCCCTTTGCAGTGAGTCAACGAGAGAACCACACATTACACTTATCAATGCAATGCTCTTCTGTTGGAAAATGTATCTGCACCTATCAAGAGAACAATAGAGCTGTCATCAAGTTGTCCCAATTCTATACCTACTGTTTTCATGGAGATTACCCTTCAGATAACATTTTCCTCTCACGACAGCAGTAAACTTACAATGGGTTTCCTATAGAGATAGGAGATTTTTCTCTTGATGCTGACTTCTACAGAAGGACAATATTTTGTATTTCATTTCCAAGACCTAGTACTGCTGAAATGGAAAACAACCACAAATTCTAGGAAAATTGGTTTTCTCTAAATATTGCATTTTGAAAATGATCCTTTCTGATGGAAATGTATCTTTAAATATTTCTCTCTGAGTCCTCTCAGTAGGTAGGAACTCCATAAGCTTGTACTGCATACACTAGGGCAAGGTCATCCATGGACATGATTAGGAGATGCTGGAGGACATGTGACCTGTGTTCGGAGGTCCCAGGGTTGTCGATTATGGCTTGATCAGGATATTTAAATATATGAAGAGAAGGGGTGAAGGAAAGCCTAACAATGGCTCTGGGGTCAGAAGTCATCAATTACAGGATTTCAGTGAAAGCTAACACCTCCACTAAAAAGCTGGAGGCAGATAACAGGCTCCACCATTGATAATAGCGTGTCAGCTCAGAGTGACAGCTCATCTCCTCCCCTTCCCTCCTTTCCCTCTATGCACAGCAACTACTGCACATGTCACTGAGCATGCTCACAACACTCCCACATTGACTCAATATATTATTTTCTAATACCTACAGTTTATTACCTTTGACTGTGGGTCCCAGCAGCAGCTCATTTTTGGAGGCCCTTTCTAACATAGGAGACTGGAAAACCCGGACAACCACATTTTGAAAAGATTTCCAGAAATGAAGCTTCCTATCAGAAGCTCTTGGTCGGTCTGTGCTACTGTCTGCATACTGCAATAGCATTAGAATAATGCCCAGCGGTGAGGTTGTGTTTGTTGGTATGGTTCCCTACCTCCCGCATGTTATGTATATAGATGCATTTGCCCAGTAGCAAAGAGCTCCTGGAAATCATTTTCAAATGCTGGCAAGTCTTTAAAATATGTGCGGTGCTAGAACCAATCTGAATACAAACATTCTATTGTTGCATTAAATATGTACAACCAAAGCTGATCTTATGGGAAGGTCACATTTTTAATGCAAACGTACCTGGCAGGGTGGTGCACGCCTGCATTTATTAACATTGACTTGCATATGCTAAGCAGACTCAACACAAAATCCTAAGCATTAACATCTGCTCTGAGCAACAGACTTTCACTTACGGGAACTGATTTAAACCCAGTGAAGCAGATAAATGCAGATAACCAAGCAGGTGGCTGTTAGTAAAATGATTTTCGTCTTCGGCATCCAGTCAATGAACATCACTGAAACTCACAAAAAAAAAAAAAAAGATTATAAAAACTGTTGAAAACTTTTAGAAATACAGATGGGTCCACCCTTCCTTTTCCAGGAATTTCGTTAAGTACTCCAACTTCTCAAGACACAAATATGTTCCAATCTCACAACACTCTAGCAAAATCCTAGACAGGCTGCAGTTCTCATCTTAACCACTTGGTGGCCACATTCAGACACATATAGCATAAACAACTCCCAACAGAGTATCACAAAATCATGTAAAGCCGGTCATTTGGGCACCACTCATCTCTGTTGCTCTAAGAGGAGCGGTACGGATCTGTGATATCATATGAAACATAATTTTCCAGATGTATCATGTGTCAGGCTATGTAGTTGTCTTTACAGAATTGCCACGCAGTGACATCATACTAAGTACGTACCAAAAGGGGTTGTTCCATGAAGACATTCCTGCTTTAGTGCAGCAATCAGTAAATAGATAATTAAATAGATAATGGCTAGTAGCATATGGCGACCATCCAAATGGATTTCCATTTTCCTAGAGGGGGTTGCCAAGTGTGGGACCCCGTCTGTGATGTTGATATGCCTTAATAGGGTAAATATATGTACATAGATTGTAATCATGCCCGGAATCCTACTAATTGCTGGAACTTGTAATTTGAATGGAGCCGTGGTCAGACATGAACCCTGTCTATCCATCCACTATCTACGTAGTCCAGTGCTCAACGGTTTCTGTGGGCCCTTTAGACATTGAATGAGGTGAAAGTAGACATGTATGACAAATGCTCAAACTCATGCGCACTGCAGTCATACAACAAGGAAAAACTGGGATGGGGGCTCAGGAACCCAGTTCTAGTAATTACTGGGTGTTCCAGCAGTGGCATCACCCCCAGCAGTCAGACAATTATAAGCTACCCTGTGGATAGTAGGTGATTAGTGATGAGCAGCATAGGCAATATTTGTTTTCGCAATATTTCACAATTTTTTTGCATAATATTCGCAATAGATCTCGGCATTTTTTTCGCGATTACGCAAATCGGCACTAATGATGCAATTTTTTTTCTGCAATACATGCAACTTCACATTTTAGCAGGTCTGACTACATATTACTGATTGGTGTACTAAGTATTGTTGTGACATCACAGCACTATGCACTATTTATGGACAGCAGAGAAACAGTAATTCCTATCACACTACCTAACACCCTGCACTTGAACCTATCAGCTACACTATATCACTATCTAACCTACACTGACTATCTCCCACTAACTATCTGTATTATATATGAGCTAACTAACTGTCTAATGTAATTGGATAAGGAATATGATCCAGATGAAAGCACAGAGCACAGCAATGTCACTGCTCCCTCTCTCAGAACTGCAAAAAACAGCAGAAAATGGCTGCTGGGGAGTTTCTTATATAGTAAGGGGTAGGCAACTTTCCTATTGGTTGCTTAGGTTACTAAGCTCTGACAAAATATTGCAGCCTTCTCATTGGCACAAAAGCAAGAAGCAGTAGTACTGATGAAAACAAAAAACTAGAATATTCACGATTACGAATATATAGCACTATATTCTAGATTTTCAAGAATTTTCAAAGTTCCGATATTCGTGATAAAAATTAGCGATTAGAATATTCGCGATCAACACTAGAGGTGATAATTATTCTTTAATGTGTCTTAATGTTTTAATGCACTATAGGTAGTACCACTTATGGCCTTGTCAGGGCTTAGTGTTGTCCTATTGGGTTCTTCCAGTTGTGTTCTTGGTTACAAAGTTCAGTACATTGACTTGTAACCTGGAATAGACTGAATGCTTTGAATTTCTGGATCACAAGCCGGTATGAGCAAGAGCTCCAAATAAACTAACATTATTTGACAATAATTGGACTTTCAACCTTTGAACACCAAAAATTAAATCTAACGCTCTGGAACACTAGTGGAGGTGTCCTTGTTCATGAGTGTAGGGTGCAGCCATTAATATTTAATAGGAGAATTTTTCATAGATTTTACATCTGTCTACACCTACTGTTCTTAAATTGTCTGTAAATCTATAAGTCCATGGCCAGACAATAATCCCATATGAGTGGGATAACATAATAAAAAAAAGGATGGAAAAAAATGCTCAAAGTACAATGACACAACACAGAGCTTAAAAAAATCAATACAATCATAAATACAGTCGTAAATATGGAAAACACAATCCATAGTCTGTTTCTATATTTATCTTTTTATTTCATTGCACTTATATGAATGAAGCCTCATGAGGAGACCAAAGAAAATCTTCCCCTGCCATAGAAATCAAAGCATCTTGGTGCTAACAACATAAATATCTTGAGGCCAATGAGAACCTTAAAGTGGTTCTCATCTTTAGACAACTTTTGTCCTTCCAGCACTTCTCCCAGCAGTTATCTAATTACTTGTTAGACCCTTCATAATATGCTACTAATCTTGAACACCCTCCACTTTTGTTGTATGTCTATTGAGTACAACTCCTTTGGCAGACCAAAACTAATAATTAGCTAATCACACATAAATATAAACATCAATGACATGCCCATCATATTAAACATGAAAAATATTGTTTGGCACCTAGATACAGGGTGACAAAGAAATGCTCACCTGTGCTAGTTGTGCCGGAGGGCCAACAATCTTGAAGGATTTTGGTCTGGTCAGCTTTAATAGTCACTATACAGAATTGTATTAAATCTGACGCATTGTTCTGCCATCAGTCACTATACAGGACTGTCGTGAACCTGACGAAGGGACCCATTTGGCCCCAAAAAAGCATTGTTCTACTATGAATAAACACAACCTTCATTGATCTACCGGTGTCTTGGATTACAGCAAGGTTGTTTCACACTGCTATTGTATCCATGCTTACCATATTCATAGACTTGAACTGGCCATACACTTCCTGACCTCTCAACCCCGCATACATGCCATACGCATAATTGACTGAGTGTGCATCTGTGATCTGTGGAAAGTCTGAAATACCCCGTGCACACTAGCTGGTCAGCCAATCCCACCAAATTTGGTGGGTTTAGCCAATATATGTCTACTGTGTATTGCCAGTTTTATAGTCAACAGCTTAGCTCTGTTTTGAAATATCCACTGAATGTCTCCTTAAACTTTTAGATTTGTGGTAGAACAACAATTGCTGCTTGCTCCTCTGATCTTGACATATATGTTAAATTACTATTTGAAATAACCAAAATGACACTGGAACCATCCATGACCATGTACAGTGGATGGACAAATGAAAGTTTGGTTTGGTGGTCAAATAAAAAGTCTGATGGTCAAATAAAAGGTGTGTTGGTCAAGTGAAAGATCTCAGGTGAAATGAAAGGTCTCTGATCAAATGAAAAGTCTGCTGGTCAAATCAAAGGTGTATTGGTCAAATGCAAAAATCTCAGGTCAAATGAAAGGTCTGCTGGTCAAATTAAAGGTGTATCGGTCAAATGAAAAATCTCAGGTCAAATGAAAGGTCTGATGGTCAAATTAAACGTTTTCTGTTTAAATGAAATGGCTGGTGATTAATTGATATATCTGTTGGACAAAGGATAGGCCTGGTAGTTAATGAGAGGTCTGGTGAGGGAAGAATAGGTTTGGTGGGTGAATAAATTATAATGATTAATATTAATAACTCAAGCAAATCCTGCATAATTGTTCCCACCATAAAATAAGTATTTCAATAATCTATAAGGGTCCTTACACAAACAGGATAATTGGTATATTTTTTTTTCAGCCCTCCATATTTTTCATGCTAAGGCTTAATTTAGTTTACTGGTCCGTGATTACAGTGGTCATTACTCAAGAGAAACCTGTGGTTCTACAGATATTAATTTAAATGTGAATTTGGCAGTGATCGGTAATAGTCATTTTTTTCATGTAGATTATTTTCATTGTAATCATTTTAAATGACAAATTAGATTAACCTTTTGGAGATCTGGTAACAATCTGAAGCTTTTCTTCCTCTCAGATGTAGTCAGATGAATTGGATGAGATCATTTTTTATAATGCAATTCCTGAGCTCAGAACTTATTGCAAGTTGAAGAAAGAGTGAAGTAAGGTCACCAAAAAAGTTGACATTTAAGTTTACCGTAATTTGGTCAATGTTTTACCATTTCAAAGGTGAAAAGCCAAAAGGTACCAGACGTTTACCATAAGGCAGTATTCTTTAGCATGTCTGCTCTCCAATTATTGCAAAGCAATGATTCCCAGAATGCTCTGGTAGGTAGTGCTTGCTAAGGATGCTGGGAGCTATATTTTAGAAACATATTTACCCCCTGCTGGCGTAGCCGAAGACGATGGGTGGGATATATCTACATAGGACTTCCCTATACGATCACAACTGTAAACAAGGGATAGGCACATGTCCCATAATACCTAGAAAAAGCAGAGGCAAACTCGAAATCTTTCTGTCCCAGGATCGGAGGTGTAGTGGTGTGAGCCATTACTATAACCACATTTTGACTTTCGCAAATTTTTTTGCTGCATTCATTGCTAATATTTACTAACACACTGTAGGACATCTTAATCCTCAGATTTGGCAAAGCTACTGAGACTATAGGATAGCAGTTGTGCATCCAAATCCAACAATTTTCTGCTAAAAATAAAAAATATATTGATAGAGGGAACAAACAGTAAGACACTTAACCAAATAATTCCTTTAAGTTTCTCTTTAAATGGAATGTGTCATCAAAAAAGACCTACTGGTTAAACCAAGTTATTTTGTTTAAAATATTTCTATAGAATTTTTGGTAAGGCAATTTTTAATTTCCCATGTCATTATATTTTTAAAAAATCCTGCAGCTTTTGCACTGGCCACTTCGTGGTTTATGCAGTTCACTTTTTAGCAATCATCACATTATCATCACAGGCAGGACTACAGTGACATATATTGCCTACATTTAGATAACACGGGATTCACCATTCACAAGAGGTGATGCCACAGCTTATCTACTCCCTGTGATACCACAGCTGTCTACTGAGAATGCCTCCCAATAGAAGTCAATGGAGTCTCCTCCTGTCCATTGTGCCCATGGCCCACGGTGGCTTCTGCAAAACATATCTCTAAATGCTGTTAACAACAGCTCAGGTAAAGTAGGTGCCACCATAATAGTGATCAAGAAATAGATAAAAAATAAATAAATACTGCCATAATGCATCCTTCCAGGTCAATAGCTGAAGACAGAATGGTGTTCTATGACTTTCTCAGCAAAGGACCTCCCTGAATTCTGCCTCTTATTGGCTGATACAGGCTGTCTGTCAGCCTCTGAGCCAATCAGGGCAAGCCCGCCCTCCACTTTCTCCCAGTGTCCTGTGATCCTCCATCTTCTTCCTCCCTCATTGTTTTCCCCACCAATATTTACAGTACAGTGTTCCGTTTGTACATGATTTGTCTGATTCGTTTAGAAGTGATTCATTTATCTCTAATTAGAGATGAGCAAAGATTAAAAAAAAAATATTTGGCAACTTTGCCGAAGTAAGCCAAGAAATTTGATTCATTAATTATGAATCATCACAAATCACTATAAATCAGGTATACCCAGGCCACTCTGCCTTAGGGTATGGCAACATGGAGGCTATGTACTGCACAGTGTAGTCCTTCTTCATTGTCAATGGCCACAGGACACCATTAAACAGGGAATGTTGCTGGTATGGGGATTGGTTAGGTTGGGGGGACAATATGCATATTATTGCTGTTCTGTCTTGCAATCTTCTGCAGGTTATTTGGCAGTAAGCGCAGAATATTAATAAGCTCTGGCATACCCACATACCCACTCAGCGCTCTTCTGTCCTACAGGTGGGAGCCCTTCTTCTGCCATCTGCTTTTCCTCTTTTTCCACATAATCTAAAATCGATGAGAATGTGTCATCAGGAACATCCAGCTCCTCCTCTCTCTGCATCTTACTGACGTTGAAGGATGATTTGGAAGAAATAAAGCCAGTAAAAGATGAGGATGGTCATCATTAAGACCCTGCCCCCCTAAGGGGTGCAGACTGGATGTTATTAGTTGGCATGCTGGCACCGGAATAATAAATGGTTCCATCTTATTGGTATTGAATTACATGTCTTAGTTTATGGCTGATGTAGGAATAAGTAAATATAGGAATAAATAAATAAACTGATGCAGCATAGGTCTCCCGGGACTGTCTCTGCACTGTCCCCGCACTGTCCTGGCACTGTCCCTGCACTCCCCCTTCTCCGATATTTTTCTATTAATCATTTTCCGCAATACTGTCCTTAGCACATGAGCGCTTGCCACCTCTCTCCCTATGCTCAGCTCACAGGACAATGGCGGAGATCGCGCAGGATGAGTTTTTTTTTTGTAGGGCTGTGACATCACAGGGGATGTCTGTTTGCACAGCATTATGGGTGATCGCATGTTCCCGGGTTTCTTACTTTCACTTTGTAACACGTGCAGCCGTCATTTTAGAAAAAACTGATTCTCTACCACGAAGTAAGAGGAAATGATTTGGAATTGAATTTTCAAAGTTTGGACCAAATTCCACTTTGAATTATTCACTCAACACAATATATATATATATATATATATATATATATATAAATGCTTCACTCAACACTATATATAATCTCACATCTCACATTGAGAAGTTCACAAAAACAAACCATTTTCCAAAACAGTTACAATGTCATATGATATTATTTCAAATACTGACACACAGCAATTTAGTATTCGGCAACATTAGTCATCTATACAGAGTAACCAGACAATGTTACCTTTAAGCCGCTTGCACAGGACCTTGGTTTGGTTCCGCATCCGAGCCACATTTTTTGCGGCTCGGGTCCGAACCCATTCACTTCAATGGGGCCGCAAAAGATGCTGTCGTGGGGGGCTGTGTGCTGTCCACATCTGTTGCTCCGTTTTGTAGCCCCGCAAAAATTATAAATTATGTCCTATTCTTGTCCGTTTTGCAGACAATAATAGGGATTTCTATAATGGGCCATCTGTTCCGTTAATTGCAGAAGGCACATGGGCGGCGTCCGTGTTTTGCGGATCCGCAATTTGCGGACCACAAAGCACGGCACGTTCGTGTGCAAGAGGCCTTAGAACAATCTGTATAATGTGCCGCTACCCTACAGTTCAGTCACTTCATTGCACTTTACATAATATCCAACCTCCATGACATGCAGCAATACAGAATATGATCCTGTGGATTGTATACTCTGCAATCTAGCCTAAATACAACCTATGCATGCAGATTAACACATTTGCTTAGGTTATAACACATGCAGTTTACATGCAACCAGATTATCTGAATGCAAAGCAATGATGCACATAATCTATTCTACCATTCAATTTTAGTGCAATGCAGTCATGCAGATTATATTGAAATTCAAATATTCATACAGGCTACGATGCATACAATACCGTCATGCAGTTATGATTACAGTGCCTTACAGTATTCACCCCCCTTGACTTTTCCTCACAAGCTGGAATTAGCATGGATTGTTTGAGGATTTGCATTATTTAATTTACAGAACATGCCCACAACTTTGAAGATGTTTGTTTTTTATTTTATTGTGAAGCAAACAACAAATAGGACAAAATAACAGAAAAAGTCAATGTGCATAACTATTCACCCCCCTAAAGTCAATACTTTGTAGAGCCACCTTTTTGCGGCAATCACAGCTCAAAGTCACTTTGGATAAGTCTCTGAGCAGTTGCCACGTCTTACCACTGGGATTTTTGCCCATTCCCCCTTGCAAAACTGCTCCAGCTCCTTCAGGTTGGATGGTTTGTGCTTGTGAACAGCAATCTTTAAGTCTGACCACAGATTTTCTATTGGATTGAGATCTGGGCTTTGACTAGGCCATTCCAACACATTTACATGTTTCCCCTTAAACCAGTCAAGTGTTGCTTTAGCCATGTGTTTGGGGTCATTGTCCTGCTGGAAGGTGAACTTCCGTCCTAGCCTCAGATCACACACAGAGTGGTACAGGTTTTTCAAGAATATCCCTGTATTTAGCACCATCCATCTTTCCCTCAACTCTGACCAGTTTCCCAGTCCCCCCAGCATGATGCTGCCACCACCATGTCTCACTGTGGGGATGGTGTTCTTTGGGTGATGTGTTCGGTTTGCACCAAACATAGCGTTTTCTTTGATGGCCAAAAAGTTCAATTTTAGTCTCATCAGACCAGAGCACCTTCCTCCCATACATTTTGGGAGTCTCCCACATGCCTTTTCGCAAACTCACAATGTGCCCTTTTGTTTTTTGCTGAAAGTAATGGCTTTCTTCTGGCGACTCTGCCATAAAGCCCAACTCTATGGAGTGTACGGCTTATTGTCTTCCTATGTACAGATGCTCCAGTCTCTGCTGTGGAACTCTGCAGCTCCTCCAGGGTTACCTTAGATCTCTGTGCTGCCCCTCTGATTAATGCCCTCCTTGCCCGGTCCATGAGTTTTGGTGGGTGACAGTCTCTTGGCAGGTTTGCTGTTGTGCCATGTTCTTTCCATTTGGTTATGATAGATTTGATGGTGCTCCTGGGGATTATCAAAGATTTGGATATTTTTTTTCATAACCTAACCCTGACTTGTACTTCTTAACAACATTGTCCCTTACTTGTTTGGAGAGTTCCTTGGTTTTCATGGCAGTGTTTGGTTAGTGATGCCTCTTGCTTAGGTGTTGCAGCCTCTGGGGCCTTTCAAAAAAGGTGTGTATATGTAATGACAGCTCATGTGACACTTAGATTGCACACAGGTGGACATCAGTTCACTAATTATGTGACTTCTGAAGGTAATTGGTTGCAGTAGAGCTTTTTATGGGCTTCATAACAAAGGGGGTGAATACATATGCACATGCAAATTTTCTGTTTTCTATTTCTAAACAATAGTTTTATTTATATATTTTTCTCATTTCACTTTACCAACTTAGACTACTGTGTTCTGATACATCACATAAAATTCAGATTACTGTAACAAAACATTGAATTTAGGGCTGTAATGTAACAAAACACGAAAAAAGTCAAGGGGGTGAATACTTTTGCAAGGCACTGTACATCAAATTGAGACTTGCAGACTTTATGTTCTGTCATTCACCCTCAGTACAATGCATCATGCAGTTATACTGTGGTAAACCTCACTATAATAGTTTTCACACCTGTTATCATCAGTGATGAGCGGCAGGGGCAATATTCGAATTTGCAATATTTTGCAAATATTTGGGCGAATATTAGTCATATATTCACGAATTCAAGAATTCATGATCTCCAGTCATTATTTTCTTGATTGTGAAAATCGACAATCGGAAAATTAGCGATAAAATTCGCGATACGAAAATTAGCGATCAACACTACACCTATAGGCAACTTTCCTATTGGTTGCTAGGGATGTTGCTAAGTGTCGATATTCGCGATAATTTTGCTATTAATTCTCGATTAGAATATTCGCGAATACAAATATATAGCACTATATTCTAAATATCCTCGAATTCTCGAAGAGGCGATATTTGAAATTAAAATTCTTGTTATAATGCATGAAGCATAAATGCAGTAGGGTCGTAAAGTTTAGATGACAGATTATCTACTCTAACATCTAACCGGTAGAATGCTATTATTATTATTATTATTAAAATTATTATTATTATTAAAATTATTATGCTCCATTATAATGCACTCATTTCAGTTAATGTAACAACGAATACACTATAGAATCCAACCTATAAAAAAATCAGACATGCAGATTATATGATATCAAACAATATCAAATATCTGCATGCAGTCTAACTGCAATAGGGCCATATAGTTTGTATGTCATTCACTCTTAAGTCAAGGCAGCCGTGCAGATTAAATTATGTACCTTTCCAATCATGCAGTGCATTCATGCAGATATATGCAGTTATAATTGATATACGGATGTGGTTATAATACATGCACACTAACTTCAATAAACTGGTGTAGAATACACTGTATACAATCCACCCTGCGAACAACACAGTCATGGCCCGTATACATTATTCCAATTACATACTATGAAACTTTAGTATCATTATTCATACAGGTTACGTATACGGTAGGTTATACAACCTACCGTACATGATATGGTTTATATGCCATCTACAATTCAACCTAAATCAAATGCAGATAATATTCTCCACAATCCAGTGTTATGTGGATTATGTTCTCCACACCCCAGTGTCATGCAGATTACATTCTCCACAATCCAGTGTCATGCAGATTGCATTCTCCACAATCCAGTGTCATGCAGATTACATTCTCCACAATCCAGTGTCATGCAGATTACATTCTCCACAATCCAGTGTTATGTGGATTATGTTCTCCACAATCCAGTGTCATGCAGATTACATTCTCCACAATCCAGTGTTATGTGGATTATGTTCTCCACAATCCAGTGTCATGCAGATTGTATTCTCCACAATCCAGTGTCATGCAGATTGTATTCTCCACAATCCAGTGTCATGCAGATTACATTCTCCACAATCCAGTGTCATGCAGAATACATTTTCCACAATCCAGTGTCATGCAGATTACATTCTCCACAATCCAGTGTCATGCAGATTGTATTCTCCAGAATCCAGTGTCATGCAGATTGTGTTCTCCACAATCCAGTGTCATGCAGATTACATTCTCCACAATCCAGTGTCATGCAGATTGTGTTCTCCACAATCCAGTGTCATGCAGATTACATTCTCCACAATCCAGTGTCATGCAGATTACATTCTCCACAATCCAGTGTCATGCAGATTACATTCTCCACAATCCAGTGTCATGCAGATTACATTCTCCACAATCCAGTGTCATGCAGATTGTATTCTCCAGAATCCAGCGTCATGCAGATTGTGTTCTCCACAATCCAGTGTCATGCAGATTACATTCTCCACAATCCAGTGTCATGCAGATTGTGTTCTCCACAATCCAGTGTCATGCAGATTACATTCTCCACAATCCAGTGTCATGCAGATTACATTCTCCACAATCCAGTGTCATGCAGATTACATTTTCCACAATCCAACCTCAGTGCAAGCAGTCATGCAGATTATAATCTCTACTATACGATCTCAGTTCAAAGAATTATATTCTCTACAATCCAGTCTAAATGTAGGTGCTCATACAGATATAATAATTAATAATATAATGCTTTATTCCAGGGAAGCTCAACCTGTGGCCCGCCAGCTGTTGTAAAACTACAACTCCCACCATGCCCTGTAGTAGGCTGAAAGCTGTAGACTGTCTGGGCATGCTGGGAGTTGTAGTTTTGCAACAGCTGGAGGGCCGCAGGTTGAGCATCCCTGCTTTATTCCAATGCAGTTGAGCAATTTTCATTGTATGAAAGCAATACAATTCATGCACATTGGTTCATATGCATGCACTTTACACGGCATTCAAAGTACAAATAGTAGTTAGCATGTAATTTTATTCTAATGCACAAATAGAAATCTCATACTCTCATACATGGCATACAAAAAAAAAATGGTCGAGAGTATCCAACCTTGTAACACTACAGACCGCGGATTCTCAATTTAGTGCTGTGGCATGTGTTTACTTGCTATGTACTGCAGATACAAGAGCATCCAACCACTGTCCCAGTTGTTTACAGATGTGGCAGTAAATCTTATCTTGACCATTTCAAGGGCTCTTGTTGCCTTAGAGTGCTGCAGCAGTGTATTTAGCATGTGGCGTGTCAAGTTAGTGTTTGCTACTCATTTAGGCCTCATGCACACGACCGTGCTGTTTTTTTGCGGTCCGCAAACCGCGGATCCTCAAAAACCAGAAGCCGCCCGTGTGCTTTCCGCAATTTGCGGAACGGAACGGGCGGCCCATTGTAGAAATGCCTATTCTTGTTCGCAAAACGGGACATGCTATATTTTTTTTGCGGGGCTACGGAACAGAGGAACGGATGCGGACAGCACACGGAGTGCTGTCCACATCTTTTGCGGCCCCATTGAAGTGAATGGGTCTGCATCCGAGCCGCAAAAACTGCGGCTCGGATGCGGACCAAAACAACGGTCGTGTGCATGAGTCCTTAGTCTCAAAATAAAGAACATTCAACTATCAAATGCTCAATACCATGCAGTCATGGGGGTTCTATACCATTACTTCCAACCACTCAATGCATTGCAGTCAAGCAGCTTCAGAGCACCCCAACTCAAAATTCCGAAATATTTTATGCAACATGTAGTGCTTATTACAGTCCATATACTGTGCATCCTCGATGCAGTCTGGTCATGTGAGATATGTACTATCATTTGCATACACCTATTGCAGTCAAGATCTGTACTGTATATACTGTAGTACCGTACAACTTTATTACCTTGCAGTTATACAGCTTCTATTGGAGATTGCAACCTCAATACAGGTAAATCCGGCCGGTTATTTTAAATATTGTGCAATTCAATCTCAATGCAATATCATGCAGTCATGCCGATTACTCTATATATTGTGCAATTGAAGCTCAATATAATGCAGTCATGCAGAATATTATATATACATCTTGTGCAATTCGATCTCAATACAAAATACAGTCATGCAGGTTATTTTGTATATAGTGCAATTCAATCTCAATACAATATAATGCAGTCATTCCGGTTACTCTATATACAGTAATGTGCAAATTTAATCTCAATACAATGCAGTCGTGCAGATTATTTTATATATTGTGGAGTTGAACCGTATTTATCGGCGTATAACACGCACGGGCGTATAACACGCACCTTCATTTTAGAGGGAAATTTCAGGAAAAAAAATTAAATTTCAAATAAAGCCTCTGATCTGCCCCCTCTGGTAACGCAAACCCCCCCCCTCCCTCCCCAGTATTAATCATTGGTGGCAGTGGCCACAGGGTCCCCCTCCTCCCCCCCATCATTGGTGGCAGTGTCAGTTCCTATCGGAGCCCCAGCAGTGTAATGCTGGGGCTCCGATCGCTTACCATGGCAGCCAGGAGTCACGCTGCTGAAGTCCTAGCTGCCATGGTATGTTAGTGAGCAGAGAGCAGCGCATTATACTCACGTGCGCTGTGGCCGCCGGTCGCTCCTTCTCATAGGTCTGTGCGGCGCATTGCTAATGCTGTAAGCATTAGCAATCCGCCGCACAGACAGAAGGAGCGACCGGCGGCCACAGCGCACGTGAGTATAATGCGCTGCTCTCTGCTCACTAACATACCATGGCAGCCAGGACTTCAGTAGCGTGACTCCTGGCTGCCATGGTAAGCGATCGGAGCCCCAGCATTACACTGCTAGGACTCCGATCGGAACTGTGGGATATGGCCGGCACATTTATTGGTGGCGCAGTGGCCACAGTCCCTCCCCTCCTCCTCCTACTCTGTCCTCGTTGGTCTTCAGCGGCAGCCGCGCACAGTGGGGAGGGAGGGACTCCCTCCTCCTTCCTCCTCCCTCCTCCTCCCTCCGCTGTGCCGGCCGGCTCAGTCCTGCCTCTCTGGCCTCCGGAGGACACGTTTCAGCCCTAATCGGCGTATAACACGCATACATCATTTGCCCCCTATTTTCAGGGGGAAAAAGTGCGTGTTATACGCCGATAAATACGGTATATATAATGTGCAATTCAATCTCAATACAATACAATGCAGTCGTGCAGATTATTTTATATATTGGGCAATCTGGTCCCAATATAATGCAGGCATATTTATATACTGTGCACAATTCACTCTCAATACAATATCATACAGTCATGCCGGTTACTTTAATCTCAATTTAATCTCAATACAATATAATGCAGTCGTTCAGGTTATATAGTAGTGACAAGCACAAATGCAATTCAGTCCTACACCGTACTATATACTGAACCATGCAACTTCAGTGCAGTGCAACCATGCAGAGTCTAGGTTCCAGACATGCAGGTTATTTGATATACAGTCCATTGTGCAATTCAATCTTAATACAACCCAAGTGATCCATGCTACTGTATATATTGTACAATCCAATCTCAATACAATATAATGCAGTCATACAGGTTATATACCAGTGATGGCTAACCTCTAAACTACGACTCCCAGCATGCTCCATTAATTTCTATAGAGTTCTGGGAACAGCCAAGCAAGTGTACATCTTGGGTGTCGTAGCTTTACCACAACCGGAGTGCCGGAGGTTAGCCATCAAAGTTAAAGGGGTTCTGAACTTTGTTTAAACTGATGATCTATCCTCTGGATAGATCATCAGCATCTGATCGGTGGGGGTACGACACCCGGGACCCCCGCCGATCAGCTGTTTGAGAAGGCAGCGTCGCTCCAGCAGCGCCGCGGCCTTCTCGCTGTTTACTGCTGGCCCAGTGACGTCACGACTTGTATCAACTGGCCTGGGCGGGGCTAAGCTCCATTCAAGTGAACAGAGCTTAGCCCCGCCCAGGCCATTGATACTAGTCGTGACGTCACTGGGTCGGCGGTAAACAGTCAGAAGGCCGCTGCGCTGCTGGAGCACCGCTACCTTTTCAAACAGCTGATCGGCGGGGGGGTCCCGGGTGTCGGACCCCCGCCGGTCAGAGGCTGATGATCTATCCAGATGCTAGATCATCAGTTTAAACAAAGTGCAGAACCCCTTTAAATACTATCAATCACCTTTAATGCAGTACAGGCATACACTGCATTGTGTATACTGAACCATGCAACCTAAGTACAGTACAGTCATGCCGATTATACATTGCAGATTCCAGCCTCGATCATTTCCCTCCTGCAGCCTCCTCACATACTGTACATTGCAGGCTGCTCGGTCCACTTCAGTGTGAAGTCCGTAAGATGAACTCTCTGACTGCTCGCTCTCTGTACACCTTATGTCTGCTCTCCTGAACATTTTTAGATCCAAATGAAATAAAATCACAGTAAATATGAGAGGGGAAGAGATAAGGGCTGCAGAGTGAACTGGTCTGATGCATTTCACCCTGGAAGGGACTGAGCAGCTTGCATTGTCTGTGAAGTGTGAACACAGGCTGCAGAAGACAAGCAGTTGAGAATTTCTAATTAGAAGAACCTATTTTTTTGTTATATCATAATAGATGCAATCCAATAAAAAATGCAAAAGTGCCCATCGGGTTATAAGACGGCAGAGACAACTATGCTATATCAAATCGAGAAGCTCTGTGCCAGTCCTGCACACAGTTTATACAGGGAATGTCAAATAAGCAAGTGCTATATATGTAGTACAGCGTTTCATGCGAGGGCAGTGAAGTTTATATAATAGTTTTTTTTTCAGCCTCCATAAAACATTCATTACAACCCACGTGATTGCTATAGCTCGGCCGCATCATACAGACGGAGCATACAGCTAGCAAAACTGTGCTTACTACATTGCGTTCATTTATTTCAGTGGACACTTGTAGTCCTCTAGAACAGACAGCCAGAGACCTAATAAAGGGTTCCTTTAATGAGACGGCTTGTAATAACCGCATTTATGCCGAGTATGCAACACTTCTATATATAGAACCTTATTACATGCATGCCACTGCATTATATATATCGCATTCCAGCTCATTACTATGTATCTGAGCAGTCCGACTCATAAACTATTTACTTCATGATTAATTTTTAATCATCACATTGCACAGACATAAACACATGTTACTTGCAATACCACCCCTTGCCACATTGTGTGCTGTTGAGACTAAACGTGACAAGCCTAAAGTGCTGGAACACAATGTTCTCCACTGCCACCTAGTGGTAGACAAATTATTTATTATTATTAGAGATGAGCGAAGTATTGGAAAATTCTATTCGGCGGCTTCTCCAAATTTTAAAAAAAAAATTGCTTTGTGACAAATTACTTTGTCAGGAAGTGCATTGATTTGTAAACAGTGGGTGCAATGACAGGGAGTGGTGATTTTGCTGCCCCCCATCATACATGATCGCGGCATCTGATACCAATAATCCGTTGTAAATAAAATAAAATAAAAATCATACTTACCTGCCCTATTTGCTCGCAAATGGGCCGGCCGCCGCCATCTTGCTTGAAGATCTGGGGTGAAATCTTGTGCGGCCCAACGAGATGGCGTCATCATGTCAGCCAGCACGGGATTTCATGCGAGATCTTCAAGCAAGATGGCGGTGGCCGGCCTGTCGTCAGCAAATGGAGCAGGTAAGTATGATTTTTATTTATTTATTTATCCTGAAATTTATTCTGAAATTCGGATCGAAGTCTACTTGGACTTCGATTCACACAACACTAATTATTATTTTCAGTTTGACATTTATCTAAAATTTCCTCTTTCAATAATGACAGAAAATGATAACTAATCTATGAAGGATCCTGTGGCTCAATGCGACATATATACCACGAAAGGGAATTTCGGATTCAGCCAAATGGATGTACCCATGAAGTATATTACCCTACCCCCTCCTCTGTCTTAAAAGCTGCCATCTTGAAATGAATTTGTAAACTCCTACCACAAGTTCCTTGGCAGCTCTGTGCAGCCCCCTGAGGATCAAGGCTCCGGCCACTTCTCAATACTTGCTCTTCCATCAGCGTAGAAGCTCATGCAGACATGCTGGAAATGACCATGCCGTAAACCCAACTATTGTCTGCAGGCATGCATTTACTTCAGACAACATACCTAATGTAGCAGAGCTAAGTCAGATATCAAAGTCTTACACCGGTTCAGCACAGGACTGCTGGTCAAACTGCTGCATCTGTACTCTAACATGTAAGTAAGAAGTTGCAACAAATTCAGCTCTGCTACATCTGCATTTCCGTATACGAAACACAAAAAAAACGGAACGGAAACAGGAAAAAAAATGTTTGTGTGCAAGAGGCCTAAGGGTATGGTTAGGGTGCGCACCCTGATGGTGTGGCTCCACCCGCAGCAACCGACAGCTGCATGATTTTGCAGGTAGGCATGGCTTGGCCCTTGATACTTGTGAGTCTCTTAACATATCCCAGTACATAGGTTATTCGGCCATACATGCTGCTGCCTTTATATGTATAGCATGCCGTCCATGCCTTCCAAACTTCATGCAGTCATGCAGTATAACCTGAAAATCATGCGTTCTCCAGAGGCTCCATTTGGCCAAAACAAAGCAGGATCCTTCAATAAGAGCCAAAATGAGCGCATACATGGTAGATGACAGAAAGTGACCGACTCCTGTCCTACTACTAGTCCCCTATGTGACATATTCCGCACAAACCCTGGGACAGGCCTGAGCATAATGGTCACCAAAGGATAATGAAACGCTCCTCGGAATCGTAATTAATGCCTGTAACTCAATTTAGTTTCATCATTACATCATGAATGATTCCCTCAATATATTTCCCTGACCCCAGCGTCTGGTGCAGGATATAATTTGCAGTCGGAGGTATTACTCTCAATCCTTCATATTGTAATTATCTTTTTTCTCTCTCTCTCCTCCAGAGCTGTACGGTAAATTACAACCATTCAGCGACGGCTCCGGTAAAGTTTTCATATTTACTGTTTGTACCTTGCACTCGGACTTACATTCAGATTTGTTTTTTGAGCCACACAAGTAACACTTGATCTTTGTAAGGAATCTGATGAGTCCATTTAGAGCACCCATTATTGTGTTTATATGTCCTTTTATTACCCATGCGATTTCTTAAAGGGGAAGTCTAGACTTAGGCTACATGAGCATGGCATTTCCAAGTTGTATAAAACCATATCTTGGCATCCATAGAATCTTAAGAGGCTGTAAGAGGTATTTCCATATGCCTCGGATTTCATACATTACTTCTAGAGAAGTATTCCTTCATACAGAACCAGCACATGCAGATTTTGCAAATAATTATGTCACAAAGCGATAGGGGAAATCTGAAACGTACCCTAAAATATATATTTTTTTCTTTCTGCAGTGTCTGTAGGGAATTTTATAGAAATCATTTACAAATGCATCCTACCATCCTACAAAAAAAAACAAAAAAAAAACAAAAACGCCCCATTGGATGGCATAAAAAAGTTAATAATATGAAAGAAAAAGACATTAGTAAATCTGAACAAACAACTACAAAGATATAAACTAAAATAAAATAAAGAAAAATAAAAGCAATGTAATTAATATTAACCAGACAACTTATGGTAAAAACAAATAAACAAAATAAAAATAAACAAATAAATAAAGTGAAAATTAAATAATCAACAAAACCACATATGTGTGTAGAAGGGGAGGGGGGGTCAAAGAAGTTGCTGACTACTATGACAGAATTTTGTGGTACTCAGAGGTATAGACAAATCTCTTAGGCCTCATGCACACAAACGTATTTTCTTTACGTGTCCATTCCAGTTTTTTTGCGGACTGTATGCGGAACCATTCATTTCAATGGGTCCGCCCCAAAAAATGGAAGGTAATCCACGTGCATTCCGTTTCCATATGTTTGTATTTCCGTTCTGCAAAAAAATAGAACATGTCCTATTATTGTCTGCATTACGGACAAGGATAGTACTGTTCTATTAGGGGCCAGCTGTTCCGTTCTGCAAAATACGAAATGCACACGGGCGTCATCTGTATTTTTTGCGGATCCATTTTTTGCGGACCGGAAAATACATACTGTCGTGTGCATGAGGCCTTAGGCTCATGCATGCTGCAGGACCATATGCAAGGAGCTGTAAGGCAGCACACAGTGTCCCAGCACCTCCCTACTATGGAGCTGTAGAGGCTTCATTATGGTGCCTACGTGTGGTACTGCGTGACAGGGAGACATTTCCTTCCCCAAACAGATGGGTTCAAACATAGGAAGCCACAACAGAAGAAAACTCCATGCGCATCTGTATAATATCTGAGCCGTATTAGATTTTTATGGGTGTCTTATATTACTCTGAACATATACATGAGGCCTAATTTTGTATATATATATATATATATATATATATATATATGCAGTATATATAAATTATACATTTCCTAAATATCAATCTAATACTATGCTAATTGTTAAAATGACACATTAGCAAAGAAGCAAACAAATAATGAGGCTGCTGCACTTTTAAAATGAAACTCCATCCATGTCACAATTTTTCTGTTAAATGTGCCCAGGGCCTACAAGAGCTTCCCTTATGGCAGGGGTGCACCACCAATGAGGCCAGGTGAGGCGATCGCCTCAGGCAGCACATGAAGGGGCAAAAAGGGAGCAGCAGAAGGGCCATGGGCAATGAGCGCTTTTGTTGTGGCAAAGGGGTTAGGTTAAGAAATTGGCATGGGGGAGGGGGGCGCCGTTTCAGTTTTCACCTAAGGCAGTAGAAAAGCTAGGTGCACCCCTGCGTTATGGTCTACATATTATGTTACATAAGTGGCTTCAGCTATACACGAAAGGTAATGAGTTTCTGATAGGTGGGGCTCAGACTCCTTGGACTCCCACCGATCACGAGAACAGGTATCCTTTTGAATGGAGCAGCACTCGCACATGCACACCTCCACTCCATTTAAATTCTATGGGACTGCCGGAGATAGCCGAGCTCTGTTCATCAGCCCATTCAAAAGGGGAACACAGGACATCTGCTCTCATAAACAGTGTGGGATCAGACCCCCCACCGATCATACACTTATCCTGTGGATAGGTGAAAAGTTGTCCACCTTTAAAGAGGTTGTTCAACTTTTGGGGTCCTTTCTGCCAGACCTCCCCCCCCCCCCAAGCACACACATGTGGAAGGAAGCATATCTACCTGCTCCTGGCCACTGGGTTCTGGCTCCTTTCGTCACCTGCCACTGCTCCCTTGCTCTGGTCTCCGCGTGTCAACATCTGACATGGGTCACTTGGTTGCCCCAGCCAATAATGAGCTGCCGCGGTGATGTGCCCCTCATGCATCATGTGACCCAGTGACATGACACAGAGGGGACATCTCTGCAGCCAGTCATTGGCTGCAGTGACCACGTGACCCATGTTAAACAAGATGTTGACACGCGGAGACCAGAGCAAGGCAGCAGCATCAGGAGACTAATGGAGCTGAAACCCAGCGGCGGAGAGCAGGCATGCTTCTCTCTGAAGATGCGTGGGAGGTCTGGCAGAAAGGCTCCCTGAAGGTGAACGACCCCTTTAACAGAATATAAGGTTATGATCTAAAATTGCGACATTGCTCACATTTTAATCTTCCATTTCGCTTAATGTGTCGTTTAACGGTAATTCCCATCTTGGATTAAATATTCGCCATAGCGACCTTTTTGGTCACCACCAAATGTCGCGTAGCAAAACCCGGAATCTCAGCCTCTGCCTTACGCTGGTAACAAATAAATGTGCCTTTGTGCAAATGTTTTTTTTTTTTTTTCCTGTCCTGCTGTGATGCGTGTACCGGAGAATGAACAGAGCATAAAGGATTCTGCAGATCAAGGGAGGAAAAAAAATATGAAAAGCAGAGGTAGATTAGTTGGTATAAACATATCGCAGAATTATGTCTGGAGAGATGTACCCACACTCGCTTAAAATGAAAAGCATTTACAGGAATACTCTGAGCGATTGCATGCAAGAAAAAAAGTAACAAGAAGCTGTTATTTTCTACAAAATTGTCCTCTTGTGGTGGGGGAGGAGGGAGCGGCGAGGAGGGGTACATTGAATAATGAAGGATTTGTAGCTTTTGTGTGATAAACATGGTAAAATGTCCAAAGATGGTAAATATAAGAGCTGTAGAACTCAAGGGAGGAACTAACTACTGTACTACTATATGTTAATATTATCAACTCATTGACCAAAAAAATAATGCATCCAGAATGTCGGATTGTTGAAAAACTCGGCATGTGGTTGTGTCTTGGGCAGATATGTAAATGATTACAGGTGTGGTCTGATTAGATAATGGATCTCGCAACATGAAGGCATTAAAGTGCTTTCCGCGCTGCTCTATAAAAAGACTTTCAGGGGCTACTTTTGGGTACTGTACCTCTTGGTGAGAGATTGATGACTGCTAGACATGCCTCTACGCCGCACTCAAAGACATTTTGTCCTGTTGACAGACTTGTCCTGCCGTTGGCAGCCAGCCACCGTCACCTTCGTTTGCAGTGGTGTCATGAATAACAAACCTGGACTGCTACGGACTGAGCCACACCGTCTTTAGCGACAAATCCAGCTTCTGCTTGGGATCCGATGATGGTTGGGTTGGAATATAGAGGCTTCGGGGTGAAATTTTCAATCCTGCATTTATGGGACCAGTTGGGAGGCCAGCTTGGGAAATCTTCGAGTATGCAGGATCTACAGTCCCAGTTACAAAATCTGTGGGCTAATGTGCCGTAGGATTCCCTATGAAAACTGGATCTAGGCTAAAGACAGCCCTATAGGGTACTAGAGCAATCCAAAATGCGGTAAGAATTTAAAATATTTGGTCCTCGCTCTCAGAATCATCTTTTATTAGCCAAATTGATGTTTTCTATAATAATTTCCATAATAATTACTACCTATTTCAACACCATCCCCCCCCCCCCCCCCCACACACACACACATTTCTCTCTCTCCTTTTCATATTTTCAATACATTTTTGGAAACTGGAATAATATGAAGACATTTGTTGCAGAAGCAGAAAGCACGTCCTCCATCAGTTACTGCATACAAACCATTAAGTTAGTTTTACCACACTCCATCACTTGGGACACTTTCAACGGAGCTTCCAACAATCAATATAAGCATCGAGTCTTCTTATCCACAGTATGTAATAAATGTCTGATAGATGTTGATTCTACCTCGGGAACCAGCACCTATCTCCAAAATGGGGTTCCCTGACCCTCGCCCCATCTGAACAACAAACCACTGTCAATGGAGAGGTGGTTGGGATTATAGAAACAGTCAAGCTTGAGAGTTATGGACATGGCATAGCACAGCCAGCTCAGATGTTTGTTTCTTATCAAAATAACTTTTCCATTGGCAGCAGTTGATTCAGCAGGGGGTTCAGAGGACCCACATCCTTGAGGCAGGTGTGGGTCCCTGAGATGGGACCCTCATCTATAAGACATTTATGGTACAATATGTGGATTAGATTAGAAGTCAATGCCCCATCTTGGGTAGAGTAAGTCGACTATGAGCCACCAAGTCGTAAGACCCCTTACAAATCCAATAGCTACAACACTATATCCATGATAAGGTCAATTAAAGAGGTTTCCAGTGTTTAAATATAAATGATCTGTATCAGGAGAGGCCATCAAAATCTGATTGGTGGAGGTTCGACTACCAGCACCACAGCTGATGAGTTGTTTGAAAAGATCACGATGCTCCAGCACGTGCAATGGCCTATTCCTCGGCCAATGATGTCATGTCCATTGTTCCCAGTTTAATTCAAGTGAATGGGATTGAGTTGTATATAACCACTATACAATGTACAATGTATATTATGAAGAGGGCACAACGCTCATCCAAGTCCTGCAGCCTCTTCAAACAATGGACCCCTCCACCAGTCAGATATTGATAACCTATACTGTAGATGCAAACAATCTTCAAGACTGCATTTCCTGGGGCAGAAATCTCGATCAAATGTTGTTGTTTTTTTCATTGTATAAAAATGGGTAGGAGCTCCATAGGGCATCCAACATAGGTACTACATGAATCCAAGAGCATTGACATCCTACAACCATGTGAAAGTGTAATTACAGATTTGCAAAGACAAGAAGAACTTTCTGGCCAAGAAAAATAGTCCCTCACTCAGTCCAGCAGCTGCTCATACACCCTTCACAGCATGCAGGGAAGACAATTTATAGAAGTATAAATCACAGGGTAACTGGTTAGAGGGAAGTTTGATTTCTGTTCCACAAATAACAGCAAAAGCTGAGCTGTAGGAAACATGCAGGAGATGGATTGAAAATGTCAGGTCAAACATATTAAGATTAATGACAAGAAAGTGAAGGAAAAGCTCTCCCTACAACTGGTGATCACAGCCATTGTTCCTGACCGCCATCCTAGGTGCCAATATCAATCATGTGAACTGAGGAACCCTATGTTATTTCATACACAAAAGAGGTCATGAAGACAGAACCGGTTACTTGACCTGTTGTATGTATGAGTAACCTGTCTGGTTTACTGCTGAACATAGCCATGGATACCAGGGTGGAAGGGACAACAGCTAGGTCCCCTAAAAACCAGAAAGAGTTACAAGCCCTCAGTGGGGTAGATGTAACTTAGAGGCTGACCAACGGCCTGCTACAGGGCAATGGAAGAGAATGTGACCACTCCAGGTTGTTTCACATGTGTTGTCATTGGATAGCAAGAACCTATGTAAGATACCTTGGCATAACCCAGGGGCCAATTCACAATAACTCCTTTCTCTGAAGCCACAACGGGTTACATACAAGGGCTTAACTATAAGCAGTGGCGTCGCCAGGGGGGGGCCAGAGGGGGCCACGGCCCCCCCTACAGCACGCTGTGCCCCCCCATGTGCCCCCCCAACTAAAATGCCCCCCCCAAGTGAGCCGCCGCCGTTGCCGCCGCACTGCTGCAGCCGGGCACAGGGAGATGAGCGCTTCCATTGCGCTCATTTCCATAGTAATCTGCCTGTGCCAGCGGCGGTGCAGGGGAGGGAGAGGCGTGTCCCTTCCCCTTCCTCTGATAGGCTGCCGGCCTAGTGCCTGCAGCCTATCAGAGGCCGGCGCATGAGCCATACAGAGCGGGACACAGACCGGAAGAGGCCTGCATCGCATCGCTTACACTGAGGTAAGTATAAGTGTTTTTTTTTTACAATATTTTTACAGGCACAATAAGGGGGGCTCTTGTTACTGGCACATTGGGGCGGCTTATTACTGGCACATTGGGGGGCTTATTACTGGAACATTGGGGGGCTTATTACTGGCATATTGGGGGCTTATTACTGGCACATTGGGGGAGCTTATTACTGGCACATTGAGGGGCTTATTACAATACTGGCACATGATGGGGGGCTCTTGTTACTAGAACATTTGGGGGGCTCTTATTACTGCCACGTGATGGGGGCTGGGCTCTTATTACTGGCACGTGATGGGGGGGCTCTTGTTACTTGCACGTTATTGGTGGGCACTATAGGGGCATCTACTGAGGCCACAAAGAAGGGGTATTTTATATGGGGGGGCTCTGTACAGTAGCATTTTATACTGGGACACATGGTGGTTACTTTGAGGAAGGGGGAGAGAAGTACTATGGAGTCATCTACGGCGGGCACTAAGAAGGGGTATTTTATACTTGCAAATTATGGGGACATTAGCTGAACTGGGGGCATTACAAGGGGGTATTTTTTGCATTGTCACATTATAAGGAGAATTATTTCTACTGGGGGGGGCATAATGGTGGGCTTTATTACTCCCCATGGTATGACCCCTGTAAGGCAATTTGGACTCTTTGCCTATGGTGTCCCTAGCAGCACCAGCCTCTCCCTGCTCTGCTATCCCTCTGCCCCTTCTCCAAATCCTTATTATGAAATCTTTCTCATTAGGATAAAGCACAACATCAGCTCCGCCGAGCCCCCGGCCAAAGTGTGGAAGTGGCGTCCGAGATCCCCAAGGGCCAAGCCAAGTAATTGTACGTTTTCATGTGAAATATGTTTGTTATACACATATAGCCTACACTGTGCCACACAATATACAGTATACCGCTACACTGTGTAGTCTGTTCTATAAGCACCCTTGTTTTGTGGCGGCGGACAGAAAATAATCTGAAAGTGCCCCTCCCGAGACCAGGCTCTGGATCAGCCACAGTTTAGAAATTTCAAATGTACACTCCTGTGAGAGGTGGGGAGGGAGATCTGTGGCTAACACTGTTATGGAGGGGGAAATGGGGATGACACATATAGCATAAGATGCTATATACGGTATGTGTCATCCACAGATCCCCCTCCCTATAAAAGTGTCATCCACAGGCAGCTAGGACATGTTGAGTGGTTTTTTTTTAAACCATGGACAGCAGGACTTTTCTTCCCTGTTGCGGTTTTAGGTATTGGGTAAAGTATCGCAGCATTTCTAAGCGTACTTGTGTAAATGTATCGTTGTTATAGCTGACCCCCCTACTTTTGTCCTGGCCCCCAGTGTGCCCCCCCAAAATTTGAAAGCTAGAGACGCCACTGACTATAAGGAGAGAAGAAGTTGCATTAATCTGCAACCTTGCACTCTGTGGGGCCCAAAAGGCAAATTACATGTATTAGTTAAGGGCCCAGATTTTGCACTGGGACCCAGAAGTTTCAAGTTCTCCTACTAATAATGGCACCCTCCTGCAGCTTTGATGCTCCCTAGATTTATAAAGGTGTTCTCTAGGAGCACAATACTGATGGCCTATTCTCAGGATAAGTCATCAATATCTGATCGGTGGAGGTCTGACTCCTGGCACCACCACCGATTGTCTGTTTGAAGAGGCCGTGGTGCTCCATGAGCACTGAGCCCTCATCTAAGGCCATTGATGTCACCTTTATTGGTCACATGGCCTAAACGAAGATCAGTCCTATTGAACTCAATGGGCCTGGGCTGCAATACCAAGCACAGCCACTATACAGTGAATGGCACTGTGCTTAGTATGCTCTGAAGTTTCATACAGCTGTTCGGAGGGGGTGCCAGGAGTCGGACCCCCACTGACCTGATATTGATGATCTTTCCTGAGGATAGGTAATCGATATTGTACCACTCTAAGGAGGCCTTTTTTGGGTACCATTAGCTTTAGCTTTGATAGGTCATTATATAAATGCCTTGGTGAGGGGTTCCTTAGCTTTCATTTAGATTTTTTATATGGGACTTTAATATTGTTAAAATATATTCTTTAATATTTAATATTTTTTATTATTTAATATTGCTAATATTGTTAAGTTTTTCACCTCTGCTCTTTTCCATATTTCTATATTTTAATTGTCTGACCATTTATGCATTTGACTTTGGAGGAAAAGCCCTCCTTTACAAACTTGCTGGTTGTCCTTGGAAACTGACAGCAGTTTAGCTCCGCCCTGCTGTCAGACACGTGCTTTAATGGTTTAGCTCTGACTGTGCTGTGTGTTATCTGAACTCCCACAATGCACTGCTACCTGTTACTCTGCTACCTGAATTTCGCTTTATATTCTGTATGAGGAGAGGAAAAAAGCATCATCTAAGTAAAAACTAGGGGAAATCATGTACAATTTGACACATTTTCTGTGGCTTTCAGCTGTAGAATATTGTAAATTGTGGAGTTTTCCTTTAAGTCCCACATCTGAGCTTCACGTTGTTTGGCTAATGGAGTTGGTAGAATTGAAGCTTTTTGAAAAACTTTGACCCTTGTGAGAGGGGAATGTGGCTCTACACACATGAATTCCTGCATGAAAGGAAGCTGCAGGGGGCCACTCTCAGCATTGTACGGCTGATTACACAGGACAATGGCTGGTAATTAGCTACTGTAGCTGAGACGTGTATACAGCCCAGGTGATAGGCGCATAATACCGCCCGACGTGGACGATTATTGGAGCTTTAATGCAAATTTAGCATAAAGGTAGAAAAGGAAAACAGGACTGAATAGCCGGATGGTAATTGATGTAATATTTTCTACAGTATATGTCATCTTATACCCAATATCTCTGAATATATGTATACTGTATAGCTAACAGTAAATGTGCTGGGGCTGGTAGTGGATATAATTCTGTATATTTGTATCTATCTATTGTATTTCTATCTGTCTATCTATTGTCTATCTACTATCAATCTATTGATCTATCATCTCATATACATCTATCTTTATCTATCAATTTTCTATCTAGCTATCTATCTATTGTCTTTCTATCTGTCTATCTATTGTCTATAAACTATTTATCTATCATCTCATATACATCTATCTATACCGGTATATCTATCTGCTATCTATCTATCTATCTATCTAGCTATCTATCTATCTCATATATATCTAATACTGTATCTATCTATCTATCTATCTATCTATCTATCTATCTATCTATCTATCTATCTAATACTGTATCTATCTATCTATCTATCTATCTATCTATCTATCTATCTAATACTGTATCTATCTATCTAGCTATCTATCTATCTAGCTGTCTTTTCCTATAAGTTATGCTTCTTCTATGAGGGTCTTGAAAAAGTTTCTCTTCTCCTCGAGGCCTTTCAAGGAAGAAAAAATGAAAAAAAGAAACAAAAAAAGAGATGATAAATAATGAAGGGAGTCAGCAGCTTCCAGGCAGCGGCTCCCATACCCCACTGTGATGTAAGTTGGCTGAGTCTCCATGTAGAAGGTGCAGCTACAGTGCTGTTGCCAAACCGACTCACACAGAATTATAAATTGTATAAATTATGAGGGTAATGTGCATTATAATGTGTGTTCTTTACTGGCTGGGCAGAGTTCTAAAAGGATTAAGGAAACCCCCAGACGCCCCGCTACTTGTACACGATCACATTTCTACTAAACTTTCCAAATGCGGACATCGTTTTAAACTCAATTTTCCTTTGTGCTGCTTGATCCTTGTCTATCTTGGACTGTCTGGCAAATGTGCAAGTTACTTGTTAATGTTTCCTATAGGGACGCGGGTTAGTAAGGATTTAGTGAAGAAAGTTAAATAATCCATAGTAAGGTACTTATCTGAGAAGGGAACACCGTGTAATGACTGATTGGGAACGCACTCTCTCAAGGTGTATTGCTTTTCAGACAAAGTCTATTATGAGGGAATTAGGACTTCAGATTTTGATTGGGCGATGGAGTACTGAGTATATCATGAGCATATTTTTGTTTTTAAAGGCAAGGGTGGGTCAAAATAGGACTCCACCAACTCATCTGATGATGTATGTCACCATAGTTAAGATTCAAACAGGCCCCTATTATGGTGCCCACTTTTGTCACCCAGGGCAGATGATGTTTGTTTCCCCCTCCATGTTCTTTCCACAAACCTCGGTCAAGGATTATTTGGAATTAGCCCAAGGGTCCACATCGGTGTCATGGTTTCCTACAATGAACACTATTGACACCAGATGGATCCCTTTGACTTATGATGTTGTCTATCAGGGGTTCCACCAAATTGTCCCTCATTAAAAGACTTTGTGATGAAAGCTCCAATGAAGATGTGAACATAACCTAATGAAAAGGCAGGTTGGACAAAATGATGGTGCAACCAGGATGAGGCCTCATAGTAGCCCCTTGGGCTTCCATTAGGATAATCACCACATTTGGGAGATTGTAAACCTTTCTTGCAGGAGGTATGCATGATGAACCAGCCGTGGTTATAGTAAGGACCTTACACAGAGGAATGAGACAACACAGATTAAGTCTAAATGAGGGCCTATACCTAGAGCCACAGTATTACTATCAAAGGGTCCTGGACTACGTTCCCCACTCCACTTTCCATTCTTTGTTGACCAGATGCATGGTGGGACCCGAAGGTAAGTTCATTGTCCTTTGTTTCTTAGTATTGTGTCCATGCATGAGGAGCTCACTCCTTAATTAATAGTGTCTTTGACTGGGAGAAGCTCACTCAACCCAAGGAAAGGTTCAGAAAGTCATGCCATCTTTATCCCATACAAAACATTGAATATGATGGGGGATGAACAAGTTTCTTTGTTTCCAAGCAGCCAGCTTGTGACCACTGCAGCCAATCAGTGGCCTCAGTGGTGCTGAACTGTACGACTGCTATATCATGATGCTAGAAGTACGGCATGTGATCTTTGAGGCCACACTGAACAGAAGGACCACCAATTAATCTCTACTGGATCATCAGGGGACTGAAGAAGTGATGCTTTTTCTTTTCTTTTTTACTTACATACTTAGTCTACTTTCACACTGGCGTTTTGGCTTTCCCTTTGTGAGATCCGTTCAGGAAAGTAGCCTTACTTACATTTGCGACTTATTTTCAATTTTTTGAGAACCTTGACGGCCCCTTTAAATACAGAGTGTCAATAATGTATAAAAGCTATACAGTAGATATACATAGAGACTGAAGACATGTCTGTTCTGCTGGTTCAGTGGAACATTCGTATGTCCTAAACCCTGCCTATTAATAGCAGATATTTTCCGTGTGTCTCGGAGCACTTTGGGTATGTGCTCTCTAACACCTAATAATTGCCTCCATGATCCATCTCTCTCTATATATATTCATTGCTTTCTCTGCACAAAGAAAATGATAATTTACGTGAAGCCATGCGGCGCTGCAACAGGCCCTTCCACGAGAAATTCTTCACGCTGTGAGAAAGATTTCAATCGGATGTAATTGCCATTTGAAATAAAAAAAAAAAAAATTACACAATTTAAAAGCGCATTAGCGTCCTCCATATACAAATGAACTGCTAAAATTATAATGTGAGCGAGGGAAATATCTGACATTAACGTAATACGCATTAGAGAGCGGCAATTCTAATTGTGTCAGAAAGTCAAAGAGATTGTGCGCTCGGCAGAAAATCTCAGAAAATTGTACCTGTGAGAGGTCAAAATGTTCTCACGTATGCGCCTATATGTCCACCCCAACACGCACACATATTACTGTGTTAGGCTATTTACACACTAGCGGCAGGACGCATCCGACAGGCTGTTCATTCTGCCGCTACTTCGCCGTGCCGCCGGACAGCTGCTCCGTCCCCATTGACTATAATGAGGATGCGGGCGGGGCTCCGGCGCAGCACGGCGAAAGGCCAGCGGACTAAAAGTACTGCATTTCAGACTTTTTAGTCCGGCAGCCTCTCACCGCAAACTGCCGTGCTGCGCCGGAGCGCCGCCCCATCCCATGTGGACGGAGCAGCAGTCTGGCGGCACGGCGAAGTAGCGGCAGGACGGATCCGACAGGGTAAGCAGCCTGTCGGATCCGTCCTGCCGCTAGTGTGAAAGTACTCTTACCTATGCGCAGCTTGAGCCGCAGCAGAAAGTCCAGTATCAAATATGGAGGATATTCTCTGGACGCAAAGAATTACGGTATTTATTATTGTTATTATTTCTACTAAAAAAAACTTTATTATTATTATAATAACATATTTAGTTAAATTATTACTTCATTTAAATATTACTACTAATAAGAATACTCAGAAGAATCATGTTTATAGTTTTTTTTTTAAAGGTTAAAAAAAAGGAGAAGGGGGTTAAAAAGGAAAAAATCATCATGCCTTCATCCATCCTCACCGCTCCATTCTGACACTTGCCATGTTCTGCTGATCTCTGCTTCTTGGTGATTACACACAAGACACAAGATGTGCCCACTTATCCAATCACTGGCAGCAGAGGTGACCCACCTCAGACAGCGACTGGCCGAGCAGGCGCTTCTGCCACTAATACCTGCTGCCACTAATACTACTACTATTATTGTGACCAGTCTGCCCTTGACCATAATGACTAATACTACTGCTAGTACTATTAATACTACTACTGCTGCTACTACTACAAAAACTATTGCTGCTGTCACTACTACTGCTACTACAACTTCTACTACTACTACTACTACTTCTCATACCACTGCTACTAAAACTATGTCTAATACAACAACTACTACTACTACTGTTACTACTACCTTTACATTACTACTACTAATACTATTAATAATACAGCTGCTACTGCTACTACCACTACTACTACAGTTACTACTACTATTACAATAATACTATTACTTAAACAAATACTACTACTACAGTTACTACTACTATTACAACACTACTACAAGTAATAATATTACTAATACAACTACCACCACTACAGTTACTATTACCATTTCATTAGTACTACTACTACTACTACTATTACCCTACTACTATCACCACCACTATAGTTACTATTACCATTTCATTAGTACTACTACTACTACAGTTACTATTACAACACTTATTCTAATACTATTATTAATACAACTACAGTTATTACTACTATTACACTACTACTAATACTACTACTGCTGCTACTACTACAACTTCTACTACTACTACCATTACAACTACTGCTACTACAGTTACTTCTTAGAAAAAACACTACTAATACTATTACTATTGTTGTGAACGAAAACTACTATTACAACTTGCAGGATGACAGGCCGAACTGGATGGACAAATGTCTTTTTTCGGCCTTATGTACTATGTTACTATGTTACTATTACTAATACAACTACTACTATAGTTACAACAACTACAACTAATACTATTAATAATACAACTAGTAGTTAGTAATAACAGAATTACTACTAATTCTTATACTACTATTACTACTACACCTCTACTACAGCTAATACTACTACAGTTAATACTACTACTACTACTACCACCACTACTACAGCTAATACTACTACACTACTGTGTATGATCTTGTTTGAACATGAACCCTCTAATTGTAAGGCACTGCAGAATATGTTGGTGCCATATAAATACATTTTGAATTGGTAATAGTACTGCTATGCTAATTCTACTGCCACTACTCCACTACTCCTACAGCTACTATTTCTACTACTACTACTACTACTACTCTGCTGCTGGACTACTACTACTACAGGGACTACTGCCAGTAAATTACCACTTCAGCTGCTACTACCAACACTACTAATACTACTACTACTACTACACTACTACTATTGCTACTGCTAACACACAAATACTAATTACTGCTACTACTAAAACTATTACTATTACTTTTGTGCTAATGCTGCTGCTGCTACTACTACTACACTACTACTACTACTACAGTGACTACTATCAGTAAACTACTACTGCAGCTGCTGCTACTAATACTATTACTACTGCTACACTACTAAAACTACTACACTACTAATATTGCTACTGCTACTAGACTAATACGTTTGCTACTATTACTGCTGCTACTAAAACTACTGCTGATATTGCAGCTACAGCTACTGCTGCTATTACTACTACTATTACTGCTGATGCTACTACTACTACTACTACTACTATTACACTATTACAGTTACTACTACCAGTAAACTGCTACAGCTAAAACTACTACTACATTACTAATACTACTATGCTACTACTGTTGCTATCATTGCTACTACTACCACTTCTGCTGCTACTAGTTCTACTATTACTGCTGCTGCTATTACTACTACTACTGCTGTTGCTGATGCTACTGCTATTATTACTGCTACTCACATAGCTACCACTTGTAATAATATTGCATTACTACTTCTACTACCACTACTACTACACTACTGCTACCACTATTTCTACTATTATATTAATACTACAACTACTATACTACTACTACTATTACTACTATTACATTACTATACTACTACTATTACGGAAGCTACTGCTGCTTATAATAATAATAATTCAATATAATAATACTTGTAAAGGCCTCCTTTGTACAGACTTTTTTTGGCTTGCACATTTTACATGCACTCGCTTAGGATACACACACTTTACATGCACACACTTTGCATGCACACACTTTACATGCACACTTTACATGCACACACTTTATATGCACTCACTTTACATGCACTTGTTTTGCATGCACTTTACATGCACACACTTTGCATGCACACACTTTGCATGCACACACTTTACATGCACACACTTTACATGCACACACTTTATATGCACTCACTTTACATGCACTTGTTTTGCATGCACTTTACATGCACACACTTTACATGCACACACTTTACATGCACACACTTTACATGCACACACTTTACATGCAAACACTTTATATGCTCACACTTTACATGCACTTGTTTTGCATGCACTTTACATGCACACACTTTACATGCACAGACTTTACATGCACACACTTTGCATGCACTCACTTTACATGCACTCACTTTACATGCACACACTTTATATGCTCACACTTTACATGCACTTGTTTTGCATGCACTTTACATGCACACACTTTACATGCACACACTTTACATGCACACACGTTGCATGCACACACTTTACATGCACACACGTTGCATGCACACACTTTATATGCACTCACTTTACATGCACACACTTTACATGCACACACTTTATATGCACTCACTTTACATGCAAACACTTTACATGCACACACTTTATATGCTCACACTTTACATGCACACACGTTGCATGCACACACTTTACATGCACACACTTTACATGCACACACTTTATATGCTCACACTTTACATGCACTTGTTTTGCATGCACACACTTTATATGCACAGACTTTACATGCACACACTTTACATGCACTCACTTTACATGCACTCACTTTACATGCACACACTTTACATGCACACACTTTAAATGCTCACACTTTACATGCACTTGTTTTGCATGCACTTTACATGCACACACTTTACATGCACACACTTTATATGCACTCACTTTACATGCACACACTTTACATGCACACACTTTGCATGCACACACTTTACATGCACATACTTTATATGCACTCACTTTACATGCACTTGTTTTGCATGCACTTTACATGCACACACTTTACATGCACACACTTTACATGCACACACTTTACATGCACACACTTTACATGCACACACTTTACATGCACTCACTTTACATGCACTTGTTTTGCATGCACTTTACAAGCACACACTTTACATGCTCACACTTTACATGCACTTGTTTTGCATGCACTTTACATGCACACACTTTACATGCACACACTTTACATGCACTCACTTTACATGCACACACTTTACATGCACTCACTTTACATGCACACACTTTACAGGCACTCACTTTACAGGCACACACTTTACAGGCACACACTTTACAGGCACACACTTTACAGGCACACACTTTACAGGCACACACTTTACATGCACTCACTTTACATGCACACAATTTACATGCACACACTTTAAATGCTCACACTTTACATGCACTTGTTTTGCATGCACTTTACATGCACACACTTTACATGCACACACTTTACATGCACACACTTTACATGCACACACTTTACATGATCACACTTTACATGCACACACTTTGTATGCACTCACTTTACATGCACACACTTTACATGCACACACTTTACATGCACACACTTTGTATGCACTCACTGCAATGCTGCGATCACATAAGCAGCAGGTGCTTAAAGTGGTTATTAGATGTTTCTGCTTGTGAACAATTCCTTTAAAGGGGTTGTCTCACTTCAGCAAATGACATTTATCATGTAGATAAAGTTAATACCAGGCACTTACTAATGTATTGTTATTATCCATTTTGCTTCCTTTGCTGGCTGGCTTTATTTTTCCATCACATTATACACTTCTCCTATCCATGGTTATGACCACCCTGTAATCCAGCAGTGGTGGCCGTGCTTTCCCACTATAGGAAAAAGCACTAGCCTCTGTGTACTCCTACAGTCCGGGCCGCTAGAGAGGCTGACACTTTTTCCTATAGTGTGCAAGCACGACCACCACTGCTGGATTACAGGGTGGCCGTAACCATGGAAACGAGCAGTATATAATGTGATGGAAAAACGAATCCAGCCAGCAAAGGAGGCAATATGGACAATCACAATACATTAGTAAGTGCCATGTATTAACTTCCTCTACATGATAAATGCTATTTGTTGATGTGAGACAACCCCTTTAATAACATTATTTTATGTAAGTAGTATTTGTATAATTCTCTACTACAAACAAAAGGTCTTTCCGTTTTTTTTTATGTATATGAAGACTAAAGAGGACCCGCTCCTTACGTGCCTGCTTTACTATATACTTGTATTCCCTATAAAATATAACATTCTGAGGCATCTTTCCCTATACTCTATGTGTCTTCAATGTGATGTTCCTCTGTAATGCCTCACAGAAATATATGAATTAATTGACAACTGGGTGTTACAGTCTCTTTCTGTCCAATGCTGACAGTGCCAAACTGTAGGGAATCAGTTCTTTGTCAATAAGGAATGGTAACACCGAGTTGTCAATTTATTTATAAATTTCTAGGTGGAATAATAGAGCGCATAATTATGAGAAATGATATTCCAGAAATGCTATTTTAAGGGTAATACAACGTTCTGTGCTGCTTATCTTCTTGTTATATCTTTATCAATGTTTGATCTCCATATTTCTGAAACAGAGCATTAAATTCCCTGTATAGACATAGTTAAAATTCTGGATGCTTGCAGAAAACCACTGGAGGGAGCTTAGGAGCTAAGAGTGTACTTTTATATATATATATATATATATATATATATATATATATAAAAAAGTAAACAATATACAGCACAGTAGGCCCCTACACTCCCTCTAGTGGTGGTTGCAGGTAGCCTCAAATGTATCTTCTGTCTACAGGAGGTCTGAAAAACTAAATAGAAAAAACTAACCTTTGAACCTTTTAACATTATATTACAAAATACAAAAATGTTAGACTTAAACTGAGCATTGTGTTATATAATAAAATGTTTTCTAATAGACTTACTGTAGTGCTTAAAGGGGTGTTCCCATAAAAGACATCTATCACCATACACAAGGTCAAATACGGGACCCCCATTATTCATCATGCAGTGAGGAGGAACAGGGGGCTCAGAAGCCATGTTCTAGTGATTGTGGGGTCACACTGCAGGTAAGTAGTAAATGTCCTTCACGAGGCAACCCCTTTAAATTCCCCCCCCCCCTTTCAAGATCCCTGCTGTAGTCAATGTGAACCTTTACATTCATTCTGACTTTATCATCCTTACACAGCTGTATGGCTCATTACACTGTATTGCCGTTTTAAACTGAGTCCCGTCAGGTTGCTGTTCTGACGGCTCATGAAGCCATAGCGTCTGAAATCCTGACAGCTCATAAACACTCATTACAGCTAAATTCTTATCAAACTGATAAGAATATGGCTTTAAATGACTGTTTATAAGCTGCCAGGAGTTCAGAGACAAGGGCTTCACATGAGCCGTCAGAACAGCAACATGACGGGACTCAGTTTAAAAATGAAACAATGGTGCTCTACAGCTAGGCTGAAACTTAATACTGTAGGAAGAAAAACTGCTGATTTAAAAAATATATATAAAGAGCAATTGAAAAAAGATTCTTTTAGCCCAAAATGAGTAAAATGCAATCCTAAAAAAATTGCCTCTGAAGTTGTTCCTAAGTCTCATGCTTAACCCCACAAACTAAACCCAAAAATGGCAAGAGTGCTGTAAAAAAAAAAAAATCAAATTTTTGTGCAGAACCCTCTTCCCTCCCCACTAGAAAGCGACCAAACCTTCATCATAAAGTGATTTTGCTTTATTGATATTAAACTCTGTAAAGCAGATTTATTAATGTGAGGTCTCTGCAGATCCCACAAGAAGCTTTCACACATCTCTAGCCAGTAAATTTGGCACTGCCCTCAGTTAATTAACAGGAAGTTACAAGTTTATTTTGCTGCAGTCACCTCTGAAGTTGTCACACCAGGATGAGCTGTGAGGCGCCTGCTCCGGAGCTATTAAGGAGTTAAGTATGCTAATTAATGCATAGATAAATGCTGATATTAAAACCCTCACCGGGCTGTGCATCCCCATAAAATCATGAGACTAGAAATAACTAAAAATGTTTTATTGCTTTATATAAACTTTTACAGTGTTTTATGGTCAGTGTTGTCGCTTTTTAGGGCATAAGACAGAAAGTGCTACGTGTGCACCAGCCGCCGATATGTACACTGACGTGAAAGCAAAGGTAAACAGATAAAAAGTCTGATATCCCAGCCACAGGCAGCCATCTGCCATTCATCATGCCCAGCCCTGAAGACACTAAATCTGGTATTCCAAAAATACATACACTACCTACTGTAACAGAGCCAAGCAGAGAGGGGGCATATATAAGAAATCGGGCAAGATAGTGTACACTGGGAAGGGTGAATTACAGGAAGACTATTACACAGGAGACACTACAGAAGTTATATGCTTGTACAAAGGGGAAGTATTGTAGTTATATTCCTGTACATAGGTGCAGATTTATAGTAGTTATATTCCTGTACATAGGAGCAGTATTATAGTAGTTACTGTATATTCTTGTACATATAAGCAATAGTATAGTAGTTATATTCTTGTACATAGCAGCAGTATTATAGTAGTTATATTCTTGTACATAAAAGCAATATTATAGTAGTTACTGTATATTCCTGTACATAGAAGCAGTATTATAGTAGTTATATTCTTGTACATAGGAGCAGTATTATAGTAGTTATATTCTTTTACAAAGGAGCTGTATTATATTAGTTATATTATTTTACATAGGAGCTGTATTATAGTAGTTATATTCTTGTACATAGGAGCAGTAATATATTTGTTATATTCTTGTACATAGGAACAGTATTATAGTAGTTATATTTTTGTACATAGGGGCAGTATTATAGTTGTTATATTCTTGTACATAGGAGCAGTATTATAGTAGTTATATTCTTGTACATAGGAGGCAGTATTATAGTAGTTAATTCCTGTACAAAGAAGCATTATTATAGGAGTGTAACAGCGGATGCTGTGCGCCGCTGTTCCCCTGCTTACCACCGCAGCTTCCTATTCACTGCTGCAGTCCTGGGCTCTGTCTGTTTAGGTGCTGTGGTTCTGAGGATCCGCACTTCCTTAAGGGCCAGCACACTTCACTACTCGCTGACTAAACCTAGCCCTCCTGCACAAATATAAGTGGCTCAGCCCCCTTCCCAGATGCCTCAGTGTCAAGGTCCTTGTGTTTTGCCAAAAATCTTGATACTCATGTGTGTTCCTGACTTGTACTACATTCCTGGAATTTGCTAACCGTCTGATCCCTGCCTGCTTGCCTTGACTTTCCTGTTGCCGATCCGGATTGCCTGACCTGTACCTGTGCCGCTTGCCCTGACTTTTTGCCTATCTGACTACACCTCTGCCTCATCCTTCGGTCCTGTACTGTTGCTCCTGGAAGCGACTCTGCCTGCTTTACTACTCTTGTACTTCTGGTACCTTTCTCAGGTACCTCCTGGTCCGCCTGGACCAGCTGCCTCATGTGCCTACCCTCCTCAAGAGGTAGTAACCTGGTGTTCCCCTTGGGAAAGTCTATCCCCACCATCAGGGGTACTATGAAAAATTGAGGGGTTCACTTAGACAATGCCCTTAGGGGAGGTAAGACTATTAGAGTAGTTATACACAGGAGACACTACAGAAGTTATATTCTTGTACGAAGGGGAAATATAGTAGTTATATTCTTGTATATAGAAGCAATATTATAGTAGTTATATTCTTGTACATAGGAGGCAGTATTATAGTAGTTATATTCTTGTACATAGAAGTCAGTATTATATTAAACAGGAGACACTACAGAGGTTATATTTTTGAACAAAGGCAAAGTATTGTGGTTATATTCTTGTACATAGGGGCAGTATTATAGTAGTTATATTCTTGTACATAGGGGAAGTATTATAGTAGTTATATTCTTGTACATATGAGCAGTATTATAGTAGTTATATTCCTGTACATAGGAGCAGTATTATAGTAGTTATATTATTGTACATAGGAGGAAGTATTATAATCAATATATTCCTGTACATAGGAGCAGTATTATAGTAGTTATATTCCTGTACATTGGAGCAGTATTATAGTATTTATATTCTTGTAAATAGGAGCAGTATTATAGTAGTTATAGTCTTGTCTATAGGGGTCAGGATTAAAGTAGTTATATTTTTGTACATTGTAGTAGCATTATAGTAGTTATACTGTTGTACATACAGTAGGAGGCAGTAATATAGTAGTTTTATTCTTGTACATAGGAGACAGTATTATAGTAGTTATATTCTTGTACATAGGAACAGTATTTTAGCAGTTATATTTTTGTACAAAGGGGAAGTATTGTAGTTATATTCTTGTACATAGGAGCAGCATTATAGCAGCTATATTCTTGTACAAACGAGCAGTATTATAGTAGTTATATTCTTATCCATAGGAGCAGTATTTTAGTAGCATTATTCTTCTACATAGGAGGCAGTATTATAGTAGTTATATTCTTGTACATAGGATCAGTAATATAGTAGTTATATTCTTATCCATAGGAGCAGTATTTTAGTAGCATTATTCTTCTACATAGGAGGCAGTATTATAGTCATTATATTCTTGTACATAGGAGTAGTATTATAGTACTGTAGTTATATACTTGTAGGTAGGAGGCAGTATAATAGAAGTTGTAATTTTGTACATAGGAGGCAGTATTATAGGAGTTATATTCTTGTACATAGGAGGCAGTATAATAGTAGTTATGATTTTGTACATAGGAGGCAGTATTCCAGTAGTTATATTCTTGTAGGTAGGAGGCAGTATTATAGTAGTTATATTCTAGGAGCAGTAGTATAGTAGTTATATTCTTGTACATAGAAGGCAGTATTATAAAAGTCTTTTTTGTACATACAGAGCAGTATTATATTGGTTTCTTTTTCTTTCTTTCTTTTTCTTTAGTTGTACTATACTAAACAACTGTTGAATCGCTGAAGTACATTAAATATAATTCGTAGATAATAATTTCTGGCAGTAAGGCTCACAGGCCCAGTAGACAGGCATAATACCACAGAGGTTGATGGATAATGCACAGAACCTTGAGAGCATTTACTGGGAAAAGCAGTTTCCATCTACAGAGACAAAGCCACTGGGCACTGCCACATGGCTGGATGCTGATTACCTAAAGATTATATTGATGATGTAATAAAAACTCGTTCTGTTTAGCTGCACTGGGGCAACCAGACAGAGATTAGAGAAAATAAAGTCAAGAAAAATAAACATCGAAAGCAGTGGGAAAACTGCAGAGCGGCCTCAACTCATTACGTCTGCCTCAATACGCCGATTCCAGGCAGTACAGAATAAGACGTTCTTCTAGGATTAATTATTTGTTCTAAAGAGGGATGAACTGGGTTCATATATGAGAATTAAAGGCTAACAATCCAACATAGACTGGAGTGGAGTTAGTACAATGACCCAACACACCTCTCCAGAAGGTTATATTTTTATCAAAGTCTTGTAAGCAGTAAGACTTCTCCATGGTGCATAGAAGTATATGTTGACTTCTGGTTTCAAGACTCCACTCTCATCCATTTCATGTCTAATGCTGTCTAATCTGGTTGAGTATGGCAAGTTAATAAAGAAATTGATGGGGCCAAAGGTTAGTAAGCCTTAAAAATGGCTTCCATTGCAACATGCTTGCAGCTTATCTCCATCTCACATGGCAGCAGAACTCTCTGCAATGCCTGGTGGTAGTAGCATGTGCAAAGAGAAGGTATAATAGAGGTGTAGAATACTCAACGTATCAGCCTGGAAATATCAGCTCGGCTCGATTATTCCCTCTCATAGTCTAAAATTAGCTCTCCCTTCCGTACCTGACACTTTAATTGCTTGTGTGTTTGTGAAGTGTTGGCTCTGCCAGGAAAGGACTTTGAACTGAGCATCAAAGCAGCACACAGCAACATAATGCAGAAACCTCCTCACCGCTTCCCAACGACCAAGGCCGGACATCTCCGAAAGGAAGTGTTATATTCTGTAAAAAGAGACTGCATTCTGTCTATTTAGTCTATTATCTATCTATCTATCTATCTATCCATCCATCTATCTATATATATATTCATATATTATCTAGTAATCCATCTATCCATTATCTACAGAATGCATCTATATACCTATGCATTATCTATCTATCATTTATCTATCATCTATCTGTCTACAAAGGAAAAGAGAGGCAGCACTGCAGAATACCGTAGGTGAAAGGGTGGTGGACCCGATTTATTTACCCCAACTGCGACTGGGGTGAATAAAGCAGGTCCACCACGCTTTCCACCCTTTCACCTACATTGGAGTGCTGCCTCTTTTTGACTGTTTGGATATACATAGACCTACAGCCTATGGTCTGTGATGGATTAAACCCACATTTACTCTCACTGACAGTGCTGCTGTTTTTTTCAGTTTTTGTATCTATCTATCTATCTATCTATCTATCTATCTCATATCTATCCATCTCTCTATCCATCTATCTATCTCTCTATCCATCTATGAAGATGCAAGGTGGCGCTAGTGTGGCAGGCAGCCGTCACAACAGCTCCTTACAAACTTTTGATTTTTATGCTGCTTTGTTGTATTTTTTGCTCTTTTCTCAATGGTACTTACATCGGATAAACTTTAAACTTTCTATCTTTAGTTTTTTTTTTATGACGCAGCATCATATCTTCAGTAATTGGGTGGAAGCCTCATCCACATTATGCAAAATTGCTAAAAGGAAAGACTGCTTACTCTATCTATCTATCCATCTATAATAAGTTATCTATCTATCTATCGTGCATATTCTCTGAAATAGGCAGAGCTGCTGTCAGACACCTCTGTCAGCAGCTTATCTCCCCTCAGAACAAAAAGACCAGGCAAACCATCCAATGGTCTACCAATGTAACTATATATGAATGTAAATGTAATGTAAATATAACTAGTAATATTGTATGTTCTTCATGGAGAAACTCACTGCATGGTGGATAAAGACCCAACTACAGCCTTTTTTGTATCCCTATAGTGATGTAGATATCATTTAACAGTTTATTATATTGGAAGAGATTAATGCCATCTGCTTTATTGTACGTTTGCTTTTCTCGCCATCTTAAATACGCGTTTCGCCCACTCGTTCTCTCTCTTTCTCATCCATCTGGTGCAATACACATCATATCACATATGGTGGGGCCAATCTTCAATAATGATGGATACATCTGTAGACTTAAGCTAGGTTCTCTTACCCGTCACCTCACTAAATTCCACATAGAGAAAATTACCCACAGAAAATGACAGAGAAAAAAAAAAAAGAAGACAGGCGCTGAGACTGTGGTTCAGTCTCCAGCGGCTGATGGGCTAGGCTTCATCCAGGTCTCCAACATGGCTTTGTTCAAAGGAAGTGACTCAGTGAGAAAGAGATAAAAGGCAACTTAATAAAGCCTGATTTGTTCCCTTCTTCCTTTGTGTTCTCTTTGTGTGTAGAGAGGACGTTGATTATTCCTCCACATACATGTCATTTTCAGTCCAGTTATCTTTGTGGAGCAACTGAGACATTACATTGGCTTCTGCTGAATCTCCTGGACTTGAAAGCCACTTATGGAAATGGCTATCCAGATCTCAATGAAGCCTCATAGAAAATAAGCTAGTTGGCTAGATGAAACCCATAGAGATAATGCAGGGTTGAGCTTGGCCAATGGAGTCGAGTAGATCAGAGAGTAGTCCTGATGCACAGATGATGAAAACCAAAGAGTTAAATGACAAATTCAGCTAATTTAGTGCCTTGGGTCATCTTTGGAGCCCAAACCACAATATATGTTTTTAGAGAACATTTATTTTCAAAGGACAAAAAAAAAAAAACTTAGGTACTGTAATAAGAAAGGAGATCACACAAAATTGACATACATTATATAAAATAAACTGACACAATATTATATTAAATACAATTATATAATATTGCACATCCGTCCACCCTTTCTTTTCCATCAGTACATTCTCAAAGGGTTACCTGTAGCAAAACTGACACTAAAAATGCAATTTTATTTTTTAAGCTGGGCATCTCAGACCACTCATCTCAGAATATCTGGAGCCAAAAGAAAAGCCAAGGAAGGACAAGTCGGTATAAAACATGGCAGAGCTCAGCTTGTCATGTAACCCCCTACGGCTGCATCATTGATAACAGAGATCCTTAATATACATAATATGCTGTGATATTTCCAGATAAACTGTAACTCTGTGATACTGCACTTACAAGACAAGTTTAACCTAACATACAGATGTGCTTTGTGATTTACATAAACCTACTACAGTTTTGTATCATAACTTGTTATTATAAAGCATAGCCCAGAAAGTTGTATGGAAAATCCAGATTTGCTCTGTCTATATGTCAAGCACATAAGCTTTGCTCAAACAAGATGAGGAGAGAGAGATAGCATATTATATATAATTATTCAACACCATTAAGTAGGATTTATGTATTTATTTTTATTTATTTATTTGTTGGGGGGGGGCATTTTAAATTTTGGGTTCTCATTAATCTGCTATAATAATATAGATGATAAAACATAATAATATACTACATTACTATAGACTCCTATTCTATTTATCTAACTATCTATCTATTATTTATCTATCATCTATCTATTATCTATTATCTATCTACATATCTATCGTATCTATCTATCATCTATCTATCTATTATTTATCTATCTATTATCTATCTATCTATCTATCTATCTATCTATCTATCTATCTATCGTATCTATCTATCATTTATCTATCATCTATCTATCTGTTATCTATCTATCTATTATTTATCTATCTATTTTATTTATCTATCGTATCTATCATATCTATCTATTATTTATCTATCCATCTATCGTAATTTCTCTAGGAACGCATTAACAAAAAAACCCTATAAGTTCGACAGACTCTACATTTGTCAGTATTCACACCTTCCTTTGTCATCCTTTTTTTAATCTATTTTTAACAGTAAGGTCTTCTACAAAGCAAAATGATCAGCAAATCACACACTCAATGATTCCTTACGATCATTTTTTATTTCTATAATAGACAAGACCAAATAGCATTATAAACTTGTTGCTTACTAGACTTACTAGATTTATTGTGGCTATTATGTTCTTTTAAATCCCTATTTTCTAGACCTGCTCAATCATAGAGACATGGCATGTGCCAAGTAGAACACAGAAACACTGGGGAAACAAAAGTTAGAATTTTCCACCTGCTCTGAAAATCAAATCTTAAATGACACTGACAATAACATATCGTGTCCAAATAAATAGAGATAAAAGTGAGACAATTGCCCTAATGTTTATATATGTGTCTATATCGTTCCCTTGTCTCGAATTTTATGAAAAATTCAAGAAAAAGATAAAAAAATAAATAACACAATGCAGGTCTAATTGATCATTTCTTTCTGGCGTGGACTTTAAGTGCAGTTCGAAACTGTACAAAATACATAAAAAAAAAAAAAAAAAAATTAATTAAAAAGCTTATGTATTCATTATCATTATAGTGACAACATATTCCATTTTGCTGTACACAAATTATTGGGAACCCCTCAGTAAACGTCACAATCTAATTTCACCCAGTCTCTCATCCACATATAGGAAACTAATTGAAAATCATCAACTTATGAGTTTGCAATGTGGGAGGAAACCGGCCTACTTAGAGGAAATTCATGCAAGTACAAGAATGTATAAACTTGATGCAGAGTTTGTTGTTGGTATTATTATTATACATTTTTTTGTCTTTTTTATATTATTAATTAGTTTTCTAATTTATTTATTTTTTTACAAACTTCTACGGTATCAATTCGGAAAAGCATATATAAAAATGTGATACAGTTTTAAAAACGTTGGGATACATATTCTAATACTGAATAGCATAGAGACTGTGAAAGTGTTAAGCAAAAAAGTAATTAAAATTAAAAAAAATAATATCTAGTACAAACTATGTGCACCGAAAAAATTCATCTTTATGGTAGAACTTATTGGCATGTAATGTCAAGGTCTTTAATGTAAAACATTTTTAGTAGAGAACCCGAAAAAAAAATTGTATGGTGAAAGTATTAATATGTCACTATCACTCAAGTGTTAATTAAAACCTGTTTTAAGTTCCTAGCCCTGCAAAATATATATAATAAAATTATTAAAAGTGTAAATCTTAAAGTAAACTATTATATTGGAAGTATTTATCTGTAGTAAATTATAATTGTTGCTAATATCATACCCCACATTTTATTGGTCACAATTTGAAAATGTGAGTCTGAAAATACATTACGCTACCGATTTTCATGGGTTTTTTATTTGATAGAATGTTTCGTTGTTGTCAGCTGTTATTTTTAATTCTCTGTTTTCCAACATACCAAAATCTTGTTTCAGCATTATAGCTCCACAAACTACATGTAACTACAATACAATTATTTATATTTTTTATCCCACATCTCATCATAGAAACTTTAGCCACAGTTTGCTGTCCTTTTGGCCTGTATTTATTAACCGCTATATTGACGACTTTAAAAATGTAAACTGTGTTGTATGAACAGTCTATGGGACTAATGCACTCTATACACGGTAGGACTGTCATGACACTTAAAGGAGTATTGGTATTCTTATTATTAAGTGTTCCTTGCCAATTCAGTTGTATAACATTTCCTAACCTTGAAACATCCTAGTCTTGTAACCTTCACTTTCGCTATTGTTAATGTGAAGCTGTGACCCCTTTAGAATCTATCACATTGGCAAGCACAGCATCTTGAATAGGGGCTAAAAAATAAAAAAAGATTGCAATATATCTTTTGACAAGCTTCATTTAGCAAGGGGAAAGGTATGAGAGATGTGCACCTTGCACAGATGCTATACTGTATCTTTCAGTTATGTGTGCAATTATTTTTGAACTCCCACCCACTGTATCGAAAATGACTGGAAAAAGGTCTGAAATCAAGGTTCAAGACAAATAAAAAATATTTAGGTATGATATTTAATGAGAAAAATTAAAAGAATAACATTGCAAAAAACAGCAACATTTTTATATTTTATAAAATATCTTAAGAGTGTGGAAAAGACTTCTTGCCAAATTTTGCCTCATCCAACTGTGTGGTGTGTTTTACCTCATTTTTTTTTACCATTAAATAAATTATTAAAATAAAACCACTAGCAATATGTTTTAAAAAATCAGGAATATAATTGTTAAATGTTATATGATATGATATTATTTGTAAAGTTTTAAATCAGTAGGCATGATGCTTCACTCATTAAGACTGGGATCAACTTTTTTCGGGCCACACAATAAGAGAACACAAACCAACAGGAAGTTAGCATCAGGCAGGATATATGTTAATGGAAAAATATTTTTCAAAATTGGCCATATAAATCTATACCCACGACATATATCTTAAAAAAAAATCTATTCATAGAAGGTATTATGTGCCTACACACCTACCATCTCTCTCCAGAGCCTTTGCAATCTGACAGGATTTTTTTCTGACAAAATGCCACCCTGTGGTGGAAGCAGCAGCTTTCCAGCCAATTACAGTCTAAAAAAATATTTGATATAACAAAATAAATGTATCTTTTAGCGAAATATTGTGATGGAAACAAACATATGTAAAAAGTATGTATTTTAAGAGACGATACAATAATGGATATAAAATCATTATAAATATCAAGGAACTGAAATGACATGAATGGCATTGGTATGGGCTGAATTTTCATGCTCCCTCATATTATTGCTATTTTTTATGTAATGTTAGTCTTTTACGAGAGGAATTCGCCAATTTTGAAATCGCCAATTTTAACTAGACTGTACAACGATGACCAATTTTCCATTAAACCAGCATCGTCATCCATTTGCACATGTCCAAACCAATTTACTTAGATAAAAATCATTGAACATTTTCTTCTATCCCTTCTGAAATAATCCCCCATGTTGTTGTCTAAGAATGACTTTTTTTAATCATTACCTTTAGTTCATTATCTAGTAGACATCATTTTAATATTCATAAGGGTCATGGGTCATTGTGGTCAGGTCAATTTTTAGAGCAAACATATAACAAATCCTGGACTATTATGGCCTCTTCATTTTGAAAATATTGGACCATTTAAAGTCAAGTAAATAAAGAAGTGCTAAAAAAATGTAAAAAATTAATTTGTCAATACAGTAATTGCATTTAAGCTACATTTTCTAAGAATAGCAATAAACAAGGAAAGATAAAAACAATAGACTAACAGCTCATAAACCATGAAGACATGGGCAATTCAAAAAATTCTAGTTTCGGGAATTGTATTCTGAACCACCTGCAGTTTAAACAAGCTTCACTTGGGTTGAGATGTTTTCTAATGGAAACCTTCCCATTTCAAGTCATTAAGCCACAATCCAAGGCCCTTTATGGATATATGTGTAAATTACATCAGAATTGACTTCAACCACCTTCTCTGTCATGAGGTTTTTGATGCCTGAATGCTCTGATGTTTACCAAATCTCATAAATGTTTTGCTGCCAAATTTCTACTCTGTGGTTTTGCATTTTTGTCCTTTGTTCTGCTATGATATAATTTCTTTGAGCATTGCGTTGGTCTGCCTGCATGAGTCAAGGTATGATTGACAAAACTTTTTTTTAAGAATAAGCTCTGAATAGCTTTAACTGGCATTGGGTTTCACTCCTGGCTGCTCAAGGTAGAGAACCAAGTTCTCCAAGATGTTGACCAAAATAATATTCAAAGACTAGTTCTCAACTCAATAATTAATGTTTACAAAGAGACCAAAAAGCTTTCAGAGTTGGATTTTAGAACAATATTTAGCGGTAAAGCAAACCCAGAGGTAGCTATGTAAGACTCTGCATAGGATTTTTGGTCAAAGGACGATTTATGTGTACTCTTCTAGAATTAAAAAAGATAGTCTGGGTTTTTATTCTTGTGGCTCAATGGAATATTAATATAGTTACTTAGTAAAAAAGGAAAGTGACCCGTGTTCCCTATGACTACAGTGCATGATGAGGTTGGATATTCTACATTTTGTGTCACTGAGTTACAAGATGTACATGACTATTCAGAACAGTTAGACTGATAGGATGAAGATAACTATGGCAGATGCCTGCTGAATATTTTGATTATAATACATTACAGGCCTTGCTTTAAAGCACGTATCAGCAATAAAACCTGACTCTGCCTATTGTGAAGGTCCTATATTTAGATTACTATAATTGAAAATTATTATACTAAATACCATTTGAAATTGCCTTTTGAATAACTTTAAAGATAATGCATTGGTATATGGCTGCCCAGAGAGCAGTAACATTTAGGTCTCTCAGAAGTCAGTTTCTAAGCACGCGAAGAGCGAAAGAGAGAGAGGGAGAGACGTATCACACAAGCATGAAGTTATGAATGAATCGTCCAGTGGTTTAACTGTCATTAGCTAACTGCATTTGTGGGTGGGTCATTGCGTATTTATCACAGGGGGATAGAAAACAAACCACAGACTATGACCGGCGGATAACGGGTAAACTAGAGAATCGTGTGAGGAACCTTCCCATGCCTGAAGAGGTGAACTCTAATTAAAAAATTACATGAGATTAATCTTTAACTACAGCAACATGATGATGGGCAAGAACCATCACCCAACACTCATCATCTAATATGACTTTTGATGTTGTGAGAAGATTATAAATCTTCACGTTCATCTTATTTTTGAATTGTTCACATAGATTACGGTCAACGACATTCAAAAAGGTGGATACTACAGTCTACCCAACATTTACAGCTCGAAGCCAATGATGTGTCCAGCTTCAAAACAATGTTCTATTGGGTGTCATGGGTTAATCCCATTACAAGCTCCCTCTATAGTGGTAGATAATAAATAAACTCAACTCCCTAAACTCTTTAATGCACTCTGTGACGGTATTAATTGGGAGATTTGGACTATGTGCTGTTTCCTAGGTGCCTCCTCGAGAATATATCACCAGCTAATTAGCAGGCTATGAATCAATATTGAACAGCATTAAATATAGAGCCTTTTCCATTAATAGTTCCGATTAGGTAGAATGCCTTTGAGCCTTAACCCAAAGAGATTGTATGGTCTATTTTAGGATGTTCAATACATACAGAAAATCAAGTAAGGTGAAAGATCTCGCCAAAAGCTTCTCACCCATGGAGGGGGAAAAAAGACCATTGAGTTGATGCTTTTTTATCTACTGTATGTAGCCGGTCAAAAAAATAAAGAAAAAAAGACTGGAAGCCAAACACAAGTCTCATTCTTCACACAGTTGTCATGCTTAGACCTCGAAACAATTAATCACCAAGGGCAAGCAAGTAATTTTTTCTGCTTGCCAAAGGCACATTTTTATCAGGATTAGCTAATAAATCAGATATACCCCAGAATGAGTAATAATAGTTTGAACTGTTCTCAATCTAGGCAAAGCCTTTGGATAAAGCACTGTGCAAGGGATCGGGTATTGTTTCACTTAAACCATGAGATCCTTCGGAGTGTTCCTTCTCTACCAAAGGCTACATACAGCATGTAGCAGTCTGGTAAAATTAACCCTTTCCATAGGGCCACCTTCTATTTCATTAACTCATTCCAGGCTTTATCCTTTAATGACCGGCTTCTGACCTGACATACAAGGAGCCAGCCTTCAAATTCTGCCTTTATCCTTTCAACTTATCGGCGGCAGTTATTTTTGACAAGCGGATCGTACAATCAGAAGCTACAAAAACAAAAACCTCTATACCTGGGCATAACAAAAGGATGTATTTCTTCCCCTAATAAGAATATAGTGCTTTTATCATTCCTGTATTTTTCTAAAAGGTCCAACCGGCCAGAGAAGCTTTCATTGTAGGATATTTGTCCATGCTCAGTTGTAAAGTGTTGTCTTTTGATGAGTGAACGGGGCAGTTCTACAGACTCAAATGATAATGCTGCTGTGATAGATATACATGACAATTCATCTTGGAGGCAGCGCTAACTTGCAGTAGTTGACTTTCTCATCTGAGAAAAGACCGCTATGTCATATCAATGAATAATTTCAAAGCTCCACTATTTTAGGGTATATCTGACTCCCAATGAATAGATAGCAAAGACTGCCAAGCGGCAGGTAACATTTGCCACATGGTGAAAAAATACCGGTCAGCTTTTACTGCTCTTCATAGCACATGGATGGCAGACGTCTTCTCTGAACCAAATGCAATAATGTTCTCTTTTTCTTGTCAATATGACATTAGCATCATCATCATTTCCTGATATAATTGCTTCCCCATTTAGTCCAGGATAATTCAGGTCCACAGAATAACATTTTTTTTTAAACATCATTGCATCTATCCTCCAAATGGGCACTGAAGGAGCAGTAACCAGTGATTAAACCAGCCCTATATTATATCTTAATGCTTAGAACATACTAGTGAAGTTTACATCTATAGCCCCATTTGCCCAGAAAAAAAAATGAAGAAAAATGCATGCTGCTACGCTTAGCACTAAGTCTCTTTCATCTATATTCTATTGTGCAATGGAAATATGTATTCTTTTGTTGAGAGCTCGTGTCTGGGAGGTGATATGAACCCTTCTTCTCGCTTTGCTTTTCAGGTCCCTCTTATTCTGCTTCCCAGATGTGCAGCACAAAGTTAAAGGAGCCGGTTCAGCACTGGTTCTATGGACAGCTCCTAAAGTATCTTTGCCTAAGAAAGCGAATACTTTGTGGCAATTTAAAGGGGCTTTTAAAATAGTCAGTTCAGTACCAGGTCAGGGACAGCTCCCCTTCTACCAGATGATCAAGTATTTATTTTATGCTCCGCAGCTCAGTGTATGATCTCATAGTTAATTTCATTTTATGTGATTAATACATTGAACAACATAGGCATCATTTAGACTTCATATTTAATTCTGTGCTCATGCAAAATGAAATTGAACGTGCTGTATTTTTATGTGTAATCTTAGCTCATTTTCACCCATAGCCACATGTGTAATGACAAAGTGTAAGCTGATTTAATACTGTCAGATCTGCTCCAACATCATGGACAACCCCCCTCTCCTTCTATCTCTCCCCCAGATGTGCAGTCACAGAGTAAAAAGAGATTTAAGCCTGTCATTATATAGCGGCTCTGTTCATGGATCTTTTTTCATCTATGGCTGGTTCCAGATGTGCATTTTCCAAGTTAAAAGAGGATTTAAAGGCTGTCTGTCCATCGGGACAGCTCCTTTCCCTCAGTTGAGCACTGGGCTGAGAGGGCAGCTCATTTCCCTCAGTTTAGAACTAGCCTTGGTGGACAGCTCCTTTCCACCAATTCAGAACTAGCCTGTATGGACAGCTCCTTTCCCTCAGTTCAGCACTAGGCAGAATGGACAACTCATTTGCCCCAGTTCAGCACTAGCATGGGTGGTCAACTATTTTCCCTCTGTTCAGCAGTAGACAGAGTGCACAAGTCCTTTGCCCCAGTTCAGCACTAGCATGGGTGGGCAGCTCATCTCCTTTCCCTTAGTTCAGCACTAGGCAGAGTGCACAGCTCCTTTGCCCCAGTTCAGCACTAACCTGTATGGACAGCTTCTTTGCCCCAGTTCAGCACTAGCCTGTATGAACAACTCCTTTGCCCCAGTTCAGCACTAGCCTGTATGGATAGCTCCTTTCCCTCAGTTAAGCACTAGGCAGAGTGCACTGCTCCGTTACCCCCCATTCAGCTCTAGCATAGGTGGACAGCTCCTTTGCCCCCCATTCAGCACTAGCATAGGTGGACAGCTCCTTTGCCTCAGGTCAGCACTAGCATGAGTGGACAGCTTTCCCTGCTATCTCCTACCCAGACGTGCAGTCCACAAAGTTAAAGGGATAAGCGGCAGACAGTTGAGTGGACAGATCTTCTCCCACTCTCTACCTAAACTGCAAAGCCCCCCATCCAAGCCTGCCCTCCCCACACATGCGCCGGCAGAAAAGTTAAGCAGGCAGCTGACCTTTGTGCATTCCAGTGAACCTGTCCTTCAGCACTGTCAGCTCGTAGATCTTGCCGAACTCCTCAAACAGAGGCTTCAGGTCCTTCTCGTCCAGATTGCGGGGGATCTGCCCAATGAAGAGCTTGATGGCATCATGATCCTTCATAGGGATGGTGGAAGTGCTCCCGGGACTGTGGTTTAATCCGTTCATGTGCCCGTTGGTGTTTGGGTTGCTGTGATTGCTGTTCAGGCTGCTATTGTCTGCTTGTCCGTTAGCTAACGTGGCCATCTTTATATACATAGAGGATCCTGTTGGCTTTTCTCTCTGTAACACGGTGTTTCTCTCTCTCGCACACATACACACTCTCTGTCTCCCCCTCTCTCTCCCTGCTCTGATCGGGCTTTTTTTTTATACATTGAACAGACAGGATCTGTGTCCTTTCCGTTTAAACAGGCAGGGCCGGCTCAACTCCCAGGCAGACTGAGGGGGGGTGGGTGTGGGGTTTGTGTGTGTTCTTTCTCTTAGGCTCACAGCAGAGAGAGCCTGTCAGCCCGGGCTCAGTGGTACCTTCCAAGCAGCCCCTACTTAGAAATATAAGCTAGTCAATCTCCATTGTGCCCAGTGAGCAGGGGGCCAAGCAACCCTGCATTTTACTGCACGATACTCTCGTAACATCCTCTCTTATTTTTCATGCTTTTTTTTGGCACAATTATTATTAATCCTTTTTAATATTATTCAACACAGCTCGTGGACATTTCTATCTACCATTTTTTTTCCTTTTTTTTTTTTGATCTTATAATAAAGAGAAGCCGGAGTCTAAGCATGAATTTTTTCCTTCTCTACTATCCTGCCCGAACAACAGAGCTCAGCCAAGGGCTGGAAACGGCGCTTAGACACCCTAAGTATTCATCAGACCTCTATAATGTTCTGTGTTGTCTATAAATTGGTAGATCTGATTTGTGTGTTTGTGTGTTTTGTGTTGCTATTGTCACAGTCATTGGTTCTCTTTTTTCTATATTATACATATTACACATATGATAGATGTATTTGGTTTCCAGTTATGGATGTCTAATGTATACAGTTTAATGGCGAATACAGCTCTGCTCCATCTGTATAATGCACATTGTATAATCTTACAGATACAATGGATATATTTTGTAAGCTGGGGCTTTGAATAGGAAAGGTTTAAGAGGGATGGATGTAGGTCTAATGGTAACCCAATAGCTAGGTAAGCTACATATGGGAAATGAAGCAGAGTGAGCAGGATAAAAGGCAGGTTCTTTGGGTTACATTAAATAGCTATTATATAAGCATTATATATAGATGTGAACAGAGGTTTAAGGAGGCAGCCGTGGGATGGGTTACATGATAGGAGGAACACTGTGCGGTAATATTTGCAGGGGCAACCTATACAAGGAGCGAATGAATGTAAACTCATGATTAGGGAGGCAAATAGTTATAATCACTGGCTAGAATAATGTAGGTAATGAACCTCAAAAGCCTTTCTTGCTGAGATGGCTTTGAGGGGCAGGCAGGAAGGGAAGGGTTAAGTGCTGGGAAAGGAACAATGCCAGATGAGGATGGAATGGGTTAAGCGCTGGAAAGGAAAGGCAGTCCATGAAAGAGAATGTGAGGAGGCTAAAAAGAATGGTGGACCTGGAAGGGTTAATTAACCACAGGTTGTGAGAGAGAGATGCACTTCAGCTCAGAGCTACGGAGCTGAAAGGATTAATAGAAGGCTGTGAAAAAGAAGGGACGCGGGATTTAGGAAAGGGGGTTACAGCTCAGGAGCGGTCAGGGAATGACGAGGAATCATTGTCTGAGCAGAGATGTGGTTTGTAAAGGGTTATGCTAATATCTGAAGCCGCTGTGTTGGGTGGAGGAGGAGGGAGAACCTAAACCATGTGTACAGTAGAGGGGTGATCATACATGGTGTGTGCAGGAGGAGGCTGTATATTGGAGAAGGATGAGCATATACAATGCGTACTGGAGGAGGACGATTGTATTCAATGTATACAGGAGGGGGGTGATTGGGTGTTATGTATACTGGAGGAGGAAGATGTATATAATGTATACTGGAGGAGGAAGATGTATATAATGTATACTGGAGGAGGATGATGTATATAATGTATACTGGAGGAGGAGGATGTACATAATGTATACTGGAGGAGGAAGATGTATATAATGTATACTGGAGGAGGAAGATGTATATAATGTATACTGGAGGAGGACGATGTATATAATGTATACTGGAGGAGGAAGATGTATATAATGTATACTGGAGGAGGAGGATGTACATAATGTATACTGGAGGAGGAAGATGTATATAATGTATACTGGAGGAGGATGTACATAATGTATAGTGGAGTGATCTTATATGATGTATACAGGAGCAGGGTGATATACTGGTGGAGGGTGAGCTTACACCATGTAAGAGGAGGAGCGTGATCTTATACAATGTGTTCAGGAGGAGTCTTATACCAGGAGAGCAGTGATATTACGATGTGGTGTGTACAGGAGAAGGGTGATTGTATACAATGTATACAGGAGAAGGGTGATTGTATAATGTGTATACTGAAGGGGACTGATTGGATATAGTGTACATTGAAGGAGAATGATTGTAAATGGGTGATATTACATATATGCCTGAAAGAGGGTGTTCTTATACCATGTGTTCAGGAGGAGGTGGTGATCTTATATTGTGTGTACTGGAAGAGGTGATGATTGTAAACAATATATATTGGAGAGAGAGAGAGAGAGAGAGAGAGAGATGCACCGGAGGGGGCTGATCCTACACCATGTGTACAGAAGGAAGGTAATACATATGCACTAAAGGAGGGTGAACTTACACCATGTGTACAGTAGAGGGGTGATCTTTCATTGTGTATACAGGAGAAGGGCGACTGTATATGATGTATATTGCAGGAAGGTTGTGTTTCATACATACTGGTGGAAAGTGATTGTATATGATGTGTACAGGAGGAGGGGGATCTTAAATGATGTGTACACTGGAGGACTTGTGGTATAAGAAGTATATTGGTGTAATGTGATGTTCTATCATGTATACATAAGAGAAGTGAACTGAACTCTAACTTTATATGATGTGTACAAAAGAAGAATGATCTTGATGATTGTGTTAAAAAAGAGGGTGATCTTAAACGATGTGTGCAGGAGGAGGGGGATCTTATATAACATGTACAGGGGGAGGAGGATCTTATATAATGTGTACAGGAGGAGGGGGAACTTATATGATGTGTACAAGAGGAGGGGAGGATATTATATGATGTGTACAGGGGGAGGGGAACTTATATAATGTGTACAGGAGGAGGGGGATCTTATATGATGTGTACAGGAGGAGGGGGATCTTATATGATGTGTACAGGAGGAGGGGGGATCTTATATGATGTGTACAGGAGGAGGGGGATCTCATATGATGTGTACAGGAGGAGGGGGATCTTATATGATGTGTACAGGAGGGGGGATCTTATATGATGTGTACAGTAGGAGGGGGATCTTATATGATGTGTACAGGAGGAGGGGGATATTATATAATGTGTACAGGAGGGGGATCTTATATGATGTGAACAGGAGGAGGGTGATCCTATATGATGTGTACAGGAGGAGGGGGATCTTATATGAGGAGTACAAGAAGAGCGGGATCTTATATGATGTGTATTTTTGGAGGCAAATCTTATATGATGTGTACAGGAGGGGGGATCTTATATGATGTGTGCATGAGGGGGATCTTATATGATGTGTGCATGAGGGGGATCGTATATGATGTGTACAGGAGGAGAGGGATCTTATATGATGTGTGCATAAGGGGGATCTTATATGATGTGTACAGGAGGAGGGGGATCTTATATGATGTGTACAGGAGGAGGCGGATCTTATATGATGTGTACAGGAGGAGGGGATCTTATATGATGTGTGCATGAGGGGGATCTTAAATGATGTGTGCAGGAGGAGGCGGATTTTATATGATGTGTACAGGAGGAGGGAGTCTTATATAATGTGTACAGTAGGAGGGGGATCTTATAAGATGTGTGCAGAAGGGGGATCTTATATGATGTGTACAGGAGGAGGGGGATCTTATATGATGTGTACAGTAGGAGGGGGATCTTATATGATGTGTGCAGGAGGGGGATCTTATTTGATGTGTACAGGTGGGGGAGATCTTATATGATGTGTACAGGAGGAAGGTGATCTTATATGATGTGTACAGGAGGGGGGATCTTATATGATGTGTGCAGGAGGGGGATCTTATATGAGGAGTACAAGAAGAGGGGGATCTTATATGATGTGTATTGTTGGAGGCAGATCTTATATGATGTGTACAGGAGGAGTGTGATTTGATATGATGAGTGCAGGAGGAGGGGAATCTTATATGATGTGTACAGGAGAAGGATCTTGAATTATTTGTACAGAGGAGGGTGAGATCATATTATGCATCAAAGAGGAGGGTAGTCTTGTACGATGTGTACAGGAGGAGGAGGGGATCATGTATAACGTATGTAGTGGAGGGTAATCCTATATTATGTATACAGGAGGAGGGTTTTATTTTATGTATACAACAGGAAGGTTATATTATGTATACAGGGAAGAGTGATCATATATGATGCATACAGAAGAGGGTAACCATATATATCTATAGGAGGATGGTGATCTTAAATGATTATTGTAGGAAGAGGTAATCTTATGAGGTGTATATGTGATGTGTACAGAAGGAGATAACCTTATATGATGTGTACAGGAGTGGTAATCTTATGCGATGTATACACCATACGTACAGAAGGCAGTGATCTTATGTGATGCACACATGTGTACAGAAGGAGATCTTGCATGATGTCCCTAGGAAGAGGGTGATCGCATGTGATCTGTACAGGAGGGTAATGGCCTTACATGTATGTGTATTGGAGGAAGGCAATGCTACATGGTGTATGTGGGAGAGAGTTATATTGAATGATGTGTACACTAAAGGGCTGATCCTAGGTGGTGACTACAAAGGATGGTGATCGTATGTGGTGTTTACAAGTGGAGGGTGGAGGAGGGTGATTTTACATCTATAGATAGGTGGTTTTATGTGATGTGTGTAGGAGAAGCATTATATTGTACAGAAGGAAGATGATCTTACATGGCATATACAGAACTATTGTGTTTATATATGGGGTGTATATGGTGTGTGTGTGTTAATCATAAATGATGTGTACAGGAGATACATCATGATATTTAGAGCAGAAGGGTCATAAGACTTGGAGTATACCGTACATCAGTGTGGTGATGCTGCATTATGTACCGACATGCTGATCATTCAGATTGTGTACAGAAGGAGGTGACCTTATATTACGCTTAGCGGAGAAGGGCGATCTTGAATGGATGTAGCAGAACTAAAAAGAACTGTGATAACACAGGTTGCAATATTATCTTGTGACAAAAGCCACTAAAACCGCTGAAAAAGTCAATAACATGTTTTGTCATTGTTTATTTAAGATGTTAACTGTTACTTTTAGATCTGCTACATCTGTATGTATACTGGAGGAGGGTAATATTATATGTATACAGGAGGAGGTGATCTTGTATGTATACAGGAAGAGGGTAATATTATATGTATACAGGAGGAGGTGATCTTGTATGTATACAGGAAGAGGTGATCTTGTATGTATATAGGAAGGTGATCTGATATGTACACAGGAGGAGGGGATCTTATAGGTATACAGGAGGAAGGTGATGTTATATGTATACAGGAGGAGGGGATCTTATATATACTGTATATAGCAGGGCGATCTGATATGTATACAGGAAGAGGTGATCTTATATGTATACAGGAGGAGGTGATCTGATATGTATACAGGAGGAAGGTGATGTTATACACTCGCCTAAAGAATTATTAGGAACACCATACTAATACGGTGTTGGACCCCCTTTTGCCTTCAGAACTGCCTTAATTCTACATGGCATTGATTCAACAAGGTGCTGATAGCATTCTTTAGAAATGTTGGCCCATATTGATAGGATAGCATCTTGCAGTTGATGGAGATTTGAGGGATGCACAATCAGGGCACGAAGCTCCCGTTCCACCACATCCTAAATATGCTCTATTGGGTTGAGTTCTGGTGACTGTGGGGGCCATTTTACTACAGTGAACTCATTGTCATGTTCAAGAAACCAATTTGAAATGATTCGAGCTTTGTGACATCAGCCATCAGAGGATGGGTACATGGTGGTCATGGACATGGTCAGAAACAATGCTCAGGTAGCCCGTGGCATTTAAACGTTGGCCAATTGGCACTAAGGGGCCTAAAGTGTACCCAGAAAACATCCCCCACACCATTACACCACCACCACCAGCCTGCACAGTGGTAAAAAGGCATGATGGATACATGTTCTCATTCTGTTTACGCCAAATTCGGACTCTACCCTTTGAATGTCTCAACAGAAATCGAGACTCATCAGACCAGGCAACATTTTTCCAGTCTTCAACAGTCCAATTTTGGTGAGCGCGTGCAAATTGTAGCCTCTTTTTCCTATTTGTAGTGGTGATGAGTGGTACCCGGTGGGGTCTTCTGCTGTTGTAGCCCACCTTTCTTTCCCATTCTGACATTCAGTTTGGAGTTCAGGAGATTGTCTTGACCAGGACCACAACCCTACATGCATTGAAGCAACTGCCATGTGATTGGTTGACTAGATAATCGCATTAATGAGAAATAGAACAGGTGTTCCTAATAATTCTTTAGGTGAGTGTATGAATACAGGAAGAGGTGATCTTATATGTATATAGGAGGGTGATCTGATATGTATACTGGAGGAAGGTGATCTTATATGTATTCAGGGGGGGTGATCTTATATGTATATAGCAGGGCGATCTGATATGTATACAGGAAGAGGTGATCTGTATGTATACTGGAGGAGGGTAATATTATATGTATACAGGAGGAGGTGATCTTATATGTATACAGGAAGAGGTGATCTTGTATGTATACAGGAGGAGGTGATCTTATATGTATACAGGTGAAAGGTGATATTATCTGTATACAGGAGGAGCGGATCTTATATGTATACAGGGGGGTGATCTTATATGTATACAATAGGAGGGGATCTTATATGTATACAGGGGGTGATATTAATTGTATACAGGAGGGGGTGATCTTGTATGTATACGGGAGGAGGGTAATCTTATATGTATACAGGAAAGTAATCTAATATGTATACAGGAGGAGGTGATGTTATATATATATACATACAGGAGGAGGTGATCTTATATTTATACAGGAGGAGGGGATCTTATATGTATACAGAGGGGTGATCTTGTATGTGTACAGGAGGAGGGTGTTGTTATATGTATACAGGAGGAGGTGATCTTATATGTGCACAGGAAGAGGTGATCTTATATTTGCACAGGAGGAGGTGATCTTATATGTATACAGAAGGAGGCTCGTGTTATATGCTGTGGGGGTTTCGCTCTGGAAGACAGGACATTGTAACAAAACAGTACGACAGTCAATTTGCAGTTTTGGTGTTCGTTCACACGTAGACAGTTCATAGATCAAAACAGTTATCCTAGGTGTTAGTTCACACCCGGTCAGCATTGCTCAGGACAGAGCAAACCTCACAAACTCAGGCCTCCAGCCTAGCACACGGCTCAGATCCCAATCCAGTGATTGTCAGAGCTCCTCTGTCAGAGAGAGAGGTAATTACCACCAGCTGACACTGCTGGCTAGTTTTTTTTATATAGGCCAGTCAAGACAAGGCCTGGAACGTGGGGAGTAGTCACCCACCCAGCACTTTGACTACTCCCAGTAAGAGCCAACCCGGATCAGCTATCGCATTATATATTATATTAGCTATACTAAATTGCAAGGTGTTAAACAGCAACTGCTGCTGACACATGAAAACTGGCTCCGACTCCACCGAGGCCAGGAACCTCTGTGCAGTGATGGCCAGTTCGCATTGTTCGCCTGCGAACATATGCGGGCTGACATCTTTTTTCACAAGTCCGGCGAGGCACAAGTAAGCCCTTACCTGTGCCTGTGCGCGAGCTGGTCTAAAAACAAGTGTGGTCAGCGGGAGCAGGCAGTTCCGAAAACAGCCACCGGGGGCCTTCATCGGGCTGTTCTTGGAACTGCCTGCTCCCGGTGACCGCATTTGTTTTCAGACCGGCTTGCGGCACAGGCACAGGTAAGGGCTTACCTGTGCCTCGCCGTACTTGTGAAAAAAGATGGCAGCCCGCATATGTTCGCGGGCGAACAATGCGAACTGGCCATCACTGCTTCTGTGACACATACCTTCCCTCAACGACTGTCACTTGCGCCTTCCTACAATGTATACAGTAGAAGGTGATCTTATATGTATGCAGGAGAAGGGGATATTATATGTATACAGGAGGGTGATCTGATATGTATACAGAAAGAGGTGATCTTATATGTATACTGGAGGTAATATTATATGTATACAGAAGAGATAGTCTTAAATTTATAGAGGAGGAGGAGATCTTATATGTATAAAGGAGGTATTGATCTTGTATGTATAGAAGAGGAGGTGATCTTATATGTATACAGGAGGAGGGTAATCTTATATGTATGCAGGAGGAGGGTAATCTTATATGTATGCAGGAGGAGGTGATCTTATATGTATACAGGAGGAGGGTAATTTTATATGTATACAGGAAGAGGTGATCTTATATGTACACAGGAGTGGCATACATAGAGAAGTCAGGGCCCCATAGCAAGGATCAAACCAGCCCCCCCCCCCCCCCCCCACACAAGACAGAAGGGTTTCTGCCTAAACCCTTTCAATTTTTTCCACTACCTCATTTGCTAAAAGTTGTTCTTTTCGAGGGTAGAGTCCTGACCAAGTTTTCACTCTCAGTAGAAGAGGGGATGATCTCAACTGGGCCCCCTCTTGCCCTTAGCCCCATAGCAGCCACAAGGTCTGCCGCTATGGTAGTTACACCCGAGATATTCGCAACTGCTGTGGCATGTAGCTAGTGCAGATTCTGTCACACGCCATGGTGCGGCAGAATCTGTGACTTCGTCCCCACACACGCTAGGTCTAAAAAAGTGGGTGTAGCGTGGGCAGGGAAGGGCCAGCAGGCCCGTCCCATTAATGATTTTCTATGCCTGGTTTAGGCAGTAAAAAATGGCCTAAATGTAAGACAGAAAGGAAACTGTCTTACATTTAGAATTGGCGGTGAATACGCCGAAGTTATGTAGAGGTCGGCGGGTCTACATAACTTAAGTAATCCACCACCAGCTATAGGGCTTAAAACGCTGGTCTTAATAAATGTGTCCCACTATGCCTATCTGATGGCAGTAGGAGTAAGACATACTAATATGCATTTATGTTTCTGAGAAGCACAGATCAGTATTGGCTGGAATACAATACTCCTTATGCATACTAGGTGGTCTCCCTAATGAGAAAAAGCACCCCAAGGTCCTTCACCTTATCTAGGCAATTTTCTGTTGGGGCACTCAGTACTCTTGTCCATTTGGAAGGAACACTGGCTTTAATGTTTCAATCAAAGAAGTATTATACATTTCTCTCATTCTCTATTATTTGCCTGAAATGAATATACCAAGAAATTCAAGACAAATTTGGAATATGTGGAATCAGTTTCCTCATCTCTACTACCAACATTTTGAATGAGTATACAGGTAAAGGCCAGATTCACAAATTTGCTTATCCTTTATCTTAATTTCCTCTCTTGGATCTATTTTTGCTTTTTACAAAGGAAACTAGGTGATCGTAAATGGTGTGAGTGCCACACCAGAAAAATGATTGTGTGAAAAATGTCCATGTTGTTCAGCTTTTCATACATCAGAGGACTATACAAACGTATTAGACCCATCATAGTACTGTTTCATTTACTCTACTAAACTTCTTAGGTGGGGAAAAAAGCCCTGCAAACCTGTTTAGACTCTAGGGACCAGATTTGATATTCTCTCATTATATGCCCCTAATTGACTGGTAGGTACACTGTATATACAGAATAATCTAAATAATCTATAATAATATGGGGCAAGTTCTCTAGAACTAGAGGAGTAGTCAGAGTCTGTGATTTTACATGGTATTAGTACAAGGAGGTTGAAATTACATATGAGTTTATAGGAGACAATACATGATGTAAGGAGTGTAGCCTGGTAAATGCAGGTGATCTAATGTAACTGGTATATTTATGTGTTCTTGCTTAGCAAGACCACATACTATTATCTCACATATATATTATTATTATTATAGCCAAATTTGCCACCCTAACTCCTCCCACAGTTTTTACACTACATAGACAAAAATTTACCAAAACGTGCAGATTGTACCCGATCGGATTGCTATTACTTTGTGGAGCGATCCCACCCCCGGGGCCCCCGTGGCGGGCCCCGGAAGCCCCCTTTTTTCCCATAGACTTTGACAGGGTAAATTTTCAAATCGCTCCCACTCGCCAGGCTTTGACGCTAAAGTCACCAAACTTGGGTCACTTAGTCATGGAGTCAACCCGAAAATTTTGGGCACATTTCGGGGACCCCAAAAAGTGGGCGGGGCCATACAGAACCAATCAAAATCTCCCCATTGACTTTAATGAGAACTTCAAATTGCTACTCCTCCCACATTTTTAGGAGTACAAATTCCAGACTTTGCAGACTTGGTCGGCACCCACCCGAGTACCTTGCTTTTGCTTTGTTACCCGATCCCACCCTCCGGGCCCCTGGGACAGGGCCCCCAAAATCCATGTTTTTCCCATTGACTTTGACAGGGACAATTTTCAAATCGCTCCCAGTCGCACAGATTTTAAACTAAAGTCACCAAACTTGGGTCACTTAGTCATGGGGTCAACGCGCAATTTGTTAGCACATTTCGGAGACCCAAAAATGTGGGCGGGGCCACACAGAACCAATCAAATTCTCCCCATTGACTACAATGAGACGTTCAAATTGCTACTCCTCCCACAGATTTAGGAGTATAAATACCGAACTTTGCACTCTTGGTCGGCACATACCCGAGTATCTTGCTTGTGCTTTGTTAACCGATCCCACCCTCCGGGCCCCTGGGGCGGGCCCCGAAAACCTCTTTTTTTCTCCCATAGAGTTTTATTGGAAAAATGCAAACGTTTGTCACTCATACAGCTTCGGAGTGAAACTCACCAAACTTGGGTCACTCAGTCATGGGGTCAACCTGGAAATTTCTGTCACATTTTGGGGACATTAAAAAGTGGGCGGAGCTACAAACAACCAATCAGATTTTCCCTATTGACTTCAATAAGAAACCTTTAAATTGCTGTCATTCTCACAGTATTTAAGCCAGAATACCCAAACTTGGCACCGTAGGTCATTGGGTGACTGGATTCAAAAAATAATGAAAAAGTGGGCGGAGTCTACAACAGCCAATCAAATTTCAGCCATTTGTTTAAATGGGAAAAATTCAAACTGCCGCTGCTCTTAGACTGTTAATGGCAGGTTTCCCAAACGTGGTACAGTTGGACAATTTAGGATTAGGATTAAAATTTTGAAAAGTGGGCGGGGCCAAAAACAACCAATCAGATTTCTTTCATTGATTTCAATATGGAAAAAAAAAAAACAGAAAATTGAAAAATGCTGCCATGATTGATGTCGGGGGCTTCAAATCGCTGAGATCAGGTCATAGATTACTTTGGATTCAAAAAATTTAAAAGTGGGCGGAGCCAACAACAACAAATCAGATTTTCCCTATTAACTTTAATGAGAAACCTTTAAATTGCTGTCATTCTCACAGTATTTAAGCCAGAATACCCAAACTTGGCACCGTAGGTCATTGGGTGACTGGATTCAAAAATTTATAAAAAAGTGGGTGGAGTCTACAACGGCCAATCAAATTTCAGCCATTTGTTTAAATGGGAAAAATTCAAACTGCCGCTGCTCTTAGACTGTTAATGGCAGGTTCCCCAAACTTGGTACAGTTGGACAATTTAGGATTAGGATTAAAATTTTGAAAAGTGGGCGGGGCCAAAAACAACCAATCAGATTTCTTTCATTGATTTCAATGTGGAAAAAAAAAATGCAGAAAATTGAAAAATGCTTCCATGATTGATGTCAGGGGCTTCAAATCTCTGAAATCAGGTGATAGATTAATTTGGATTCAAAATTTAAAAAGTGGGCGGAGCCAACAACAACAAATCAGATTTTCCCTATTGACTTCAATGAGAAACCTTTAAATTGCTGTCATTCTCACAATATTTAAGTCAGAATACCCAAACTTGGCACCGTAGGTCATTGGGTGACTGGGGTCAAAAAAAAATTAAAAAGTGGGCGGGGTCTACAACGGCCAATCAAATTTCAGCCATTTGTTTAAATGGGAAAAATTCAAACTGCCGCTGCTCTTAGACTGTTAATGGCAGGGTTCCGAAACTTGGCACAGTTGGTCACTGGAGGACTGTGCCAATGTATATCTCATTTTGGGGATGCTAAAAAGTGGGCGGAGCCACAAACAACCAATCAGATTTTCCCTATTGACTTCAATAAGAAACCTTTAAACAGCTGTCATTCTCACAGCACCCAAACTCGGCAGGGTGGGTCAGTGTGAGACAAAGGTCAAAATTTACAAAAGTGGGCGGAGTCTACACTCCACCCAGTTACTCCGCCCACTCCAGTTGTAAGCTACTGGTGGAGGCAAGAACACATCACACAATTTCCCCAGAAATTTTACCTTTTCTAGTTATGTGTTCTTGCATAGCAAGACCACATATTGTTATCTCACATATATATTATTCTTATTCTTATTATAGCCAAATTTGCCACCCTAACTCCTCCCACAGTTTTTACACTACATAGACAAAAATTTACCAAAACGTGCAGATTGTGCCCGATCGGATTGCTATTACTTTGTGGAGAGATCCCACCCCCGGGGCCCCCGTGGCGGGCCCCGGAAGCCCCCTTTTTTCCCATAGACTTTGACAGGGTTAATTTTCAAATCGCTCCCACTCGCCAGGCTTTGAGGCTAAAGTCACCAAACTTGGGTCACTTAGTCATGGGCTCAACCCGAAAATTTTTGGCACATTTCGGGGACCCCAAAATGTAGGCGGGGCCACACAGAACAAATCAAAATCTCCCCATTGACTATAATGAGACCTTCAAATCGCTACTCCTCCCACATTTTTAGGAGTACAAATTCCAAACTTTGCAGACTTGGTCGGCACCCACCCGAGTACCTTGCTTGTGCTTTGTTACCCGATCCCACCCTCCGGGCCCCTGGGACAGGGCCCCCAAAATCCAAGTTTTTCCCATTGACTTTGACAGGGAAAATTTTCAAATCGCTCCCAGTCGCACAGATTTTAAACTAAAGTCACCAAACTTGGGTCACTTAGTCATGGGGTCAACGCGCAATTTGTTAGCACATTTCGGAGACCCGAAAATTTGGGCGGGGCCACACAGAACCAATCAAATTCTCCCCATTGACTACAATGAGACGTTCAAATTGCTACTCCTCCCACAGATTTAGGAGTATAAATACCGAACTTTGCACTCTTGGTCGGCACATACCCGAGTATCTTGCTTGTGCTTTGTTAACCGATCCCACCCTCCGGGCCCCTGGGGCGGGCCCCCGAAAACCTCTTTTTTTCTCGCATAGAGTTTTATTGGAAAAATGCAAACGTTTGTCACTCATACAGCTTCGGAGTGAAACTCACCAAACTTGGGTCACTTAGTCATGGGGTCAACCTGAAAATTTCTGTCACATTTTGGGGACATTAAAAAGTGGGCGGAGCTACAAACAACCAATCAGATTTTCCCTATTGACTTTAATGAGAAACCTTTAAATTGCTGTCATTCTCACAGTATTTAAGCCAGAATACCCAAACTTGGCACCGTAGGTCATTGGGTGACTGGATTCAAAAATTTATAAAAAAGTGGGCGGAGTCTACAACGGCCAATCAAATTTCAGCCATTTGTTTAAATGGGAAAAATTCAAACTGCCGCTGCTCTTAGACTGTTAATGGCAGGTTCCCCAAACTTGGTACAGTTGGACAATTTAGGATTAGGATTAAAATTTTGAAAAGTGGGCGGGGCCAAAAACAACCAATCAGATTTCTTTCATTGATTTCAATGTGGAAAAAAAAAAATGCAGAAAATTGAAAAATGCTTCCATGATTGATGTCAGGGGCTTCAAATCTCTGAAATCAGGTGATAGATTAATTTGGATTCAAAAATTTAAAAAGTGGGCGGAGCCAACAACAACAAATCAGATTTTCCCTATTGACTTCAATGAGAAACCTTTAAATTGCTGTCATTCTCACAATATTTAAGTCAGAATACCTAAACTTGGCACCGTAGGTCATTGGGTGACTGGGGTCAAAAAAAATTTAAAAAGTGGGCGGGGTCTACAACGGCCAATCAAATTTCAGCCATTTGTTTAAATGGGAAAAATTCAAACTGCCGCTGCTCTTAGACTGTTAATGGCAGGGTTCCGAAACTTGGCACAGTTGGTCACTGGAGGACTGTGCCAATGTATATCTCATTTTGGGGATGCTAAAAAGTGGGCGGAGCCACAAACAACCAATCAGATTTTCCCTATTGACTTCAATAAGAAACCTTTAAACAGCTGTCATTCTCACAGCACCCAAACTCGGCAGGGTGGGTCAGTGTGAGACAAAGGTCAAAATTTACAAAAGTGGGCGGAGTCTACACTCCACCCAGTTACTCCGCCCACTCCAGTTGTAAGCTACTGGTGGAGGCAAGAACACATCACACAATTTCCCCAGAAATTGTACCTTTTCTAGTTCTAATAATTATACTGTGTATACATGGCAGGAAGGGTACAGGAAAGTAGGTGGTATACAAAGCATGCAGGGTAACAAACGGTGCCAGACTGATGCATTCTGAGTGGATCCGCATCCACTCAGAATGCATTAGGGCTGGACGGAAGCGTTCGGGGCCGCTTGTGAGAGCCTTCAAACGGAACTCGCAAGCGGAGCACTGAACGCTAGTGTGAAAGTAGCCTTATGTAAACTATTTTCATGAGCCCACATAATACATGTTAAATATTGTAATTTTATAACTTTTAATGGCTAATTAAAAGGTACGAAATTACAAAATTTTATAGTGTTTCTCTTTTTTAAGAGCATCAAGAATTCTTACTACTGGCTAACAAGGTACCAAACCTTTTTCTTTTTACATAATGCAAGCAACAGAGATGAACTTATAAATCTGTGCAGGAGAAGGGTGATCTTATATAATGTATACAGGAGGAGGGTGATCTTATATGATGTATATAGGAGGAGGGTGATCTTATATGATGTATATAGGAGGAGGGTGATCTTATATAATGTATACAGGAGGAGGGTGATCTTATATGATGTATACAGGAGGAGGGTGATCTTATATGATGTGTACCGGAGGAGGGTGATCTTATATAATGTATATAGAAGGAGAGTGATCTTATATGATGTGTACAGGAGGAGGGTGATCTTATATGATGTGTACATGAGGAGGGGGTATTATATGATGTGTACAGGAGGAGGGTGATCTTATATGATGTGTACAGGAGGAGGGTGATCTTATATAATGTATATAGAAGGAGAGTGATCTTATATGATGTATACAGGAGGAGGGTGATCTTATATGATGTGTACATGAGGAGGGTGATCTTATATGATGTATACAGGAGGAGGGTGATCTTATATGATGTGTACATGAGGGTGATCTTATATGATGTGTACAGGAGGAAGGTGATCTTATATGATGTATACAGGAGGAGGGTGATCTTATATGATGTGTACAGGAGGAGAGTGATCTTATATGATGTGTACAGGAGGAGGGTGATCTTATATGATGTGTACAGGAGGAGAGTGATCTTATATGATGTATACAGGAGGAGGGTGATCTTATATGATGTGTACAGAAGGAGAGTGATCTTATATGATGTGTACAGCAGGAGGGTGATCTTATATACTGTGTACATGAGGGTGATCTTATATGATGTGTACAGGAGGAGGGGGATCTTATATGATGTGTACATGAGGAGGGTGATCTTATATGATGTTTACAGGAGGAGGGTGATCTTATATGATGTGTACATGAGGGTGATCTTATATGATGTGTACAGGAGGAAGGTGATCTTATATGATGTATACAGGAGGAGGGTGATCTTATATGATGTGTACAGGAGGAGAGTGATCTTATATGATGTATACAGGAGGAGGGTGATCTTATATGATGTGTACAGGAGGAGGGTGATCTTATATGATGTATACAGGAGGAGGGTGATCTTATATGATGTGTACAGAAGGAGAGTGATCTTATATGATGTGTACAGGAGGAGAGTGATCTTATATACTGTGTACATGAGGGTGAGCTTATATGATGTGTACAGGAGGAGGTTTTTTTATATGATGTGTACAGGAGGAGGGTGATCTTATATACTGTGTACATGAGGGTGATCTTATATGATGTGTACAGGAGGAGTTTTTTTTTATATGATGTGTACAGGAGGAGAGTGATCTTATATGATGTGTACAGGAGGAGGGGGATCTTATATGATGTGTACAGGAGAAGGGTGATCTTATATAATGTGTACAGGAGGAGGGGGATCTTATATGATGTGTACAGGAGAAGGGTGATCTTATATGATGTGTACAGCAGGAGGGGGATCTTATATGATGTGTACAGGAGGAGAGTGATCTTATATGATGTGTACAGGAAGATCTTATGTGATCTGTACAGGAGGATGAACTGAGGGTCTATTAACACTGCAGTGTATATTAGAGGTATACATCAGGAGGACTGTACAGGCATTTACCTCCTACGTATGCCTGTGGCGTCTACCACTGTATGCCCATAGGCTCCCATACAAATAAAAGCATAGTGCACTGTATATTGTTTGTGGAATGCCTCTGAATGGAACAGGACAACAGACTACACCATTTCATACACATGAAAGAAAGGAATACTGACATACGAAAGCTTTACAGAGGCCAACTTAGAATTAAATGGCACCTTTTGGAAAGATTTGACATGTGTCGGTAGCTTCCTCGTGGCACATGGACACTGGAAGGGCAATGTGAATACTCCCCTGTATAAGACCTGCACTGCCCCGTATACTTTATCTGCACATGATGTATGCTGCATGAAATGAGTTAGTGTGCTGATAGGACTGGCAGAAATATGGCGATCTTATCTTTCCTCTGTGAAAACTGAATACCAACAGAGACAAACCCTGAGCATGAGACGGCTTCATTTGTATGAGACACTCAGACAGGTTGTGAGATGGCCCTTGCATAGGAGACAGTCTATGTGTAAGAGACAATCCTGTGTACGTAAGCCCTGTATATTTTGTGATAATCAAAGTGTATGAGACGCTCGCTGTGTATGAGACGGTCACTGTGTACGAGACAGTCACTGTGTATGAGACAGTCCCTATGCGTGATCTTAAATCTACCCAGAGACATGAGAAAACTCTTCACTGTTTTCCTTGATTGTCCTTTATTAATCGGAAACCACATCTGAATCTGTAGATTTTCGTATAATTGGCCGAGATAAGCGGCAGATCAGACATTTATAGGGAGCCTTTTGTCCCCCCTACTGCAGTGTGTGACCGAGCGTGACTGTAAATGTTTGTAATGCTATCTGCCCCTCTGTACATGAGACATTCCCTGTGTATGAGACTGTCTCTGTAGATCTGACAGCGCCTCTGAGCATGAGACGCTCCCTTTATGAGACAGCCTTTGTGTCTGAGATTTTCCCTGTACACGAGACTCTCCCTGTCAGCCCTCCCTGTACATGAGACACTCCCTGTGTAGAAAACAACCTCACTTTCCCTGCTTACGAGACACTCCCTGTATATCCGACAGCCCCTCCGTACATGAGACACAACCTAACCCGTGTAAGAGACAGCCCTTGTGCCTATAAGACATTTCTCATGCATGAGAGACGCTCCCTGTATTATATCGCTCGCTTTTTATGTATATCAGACAGCCTCTCTGTATATGAGACATCCTTTATGCATCAGACAGTTCCAGTGTGCCATTCCCGTATGTCAGACAGCACCTGTGTGTACAGCACATGAGACACTCCTTGTATATGAGAGTCACTTCCGGTGTGGCAGACAGCCCCTGTATGTAAGACTTAGGGGGTCATTGATCAAACTGGTGTAAAGTAGTTAGTTGCCCATAGCAACCAATCAGATTCCACCATTCATTCTCCAAAGGAGCTGTGAAAAATGAAAGGAGGAATCTGATTGGTTGCTGTGGGCAACTAAGCCAGTTCTACTTTACACTAGTTTGATAAATGACCCCCCATTAATCCCTAAGACAGTTCCTGTGAGACATTCCGTGTGTATCAGAGACCTTGTGTGTATGAGACAGCCCTTGTAAAGGTGGTCATACACATGATTAGACAGACAGTCGAACAGATGTTGAATGAATCGTCACGTGGATGGACTTTAGACCACATGGGTCGTCACAATCGTTCAGACCGTCCGGACGTGTTCGCTGACGCCGGGCGACGGGTGGATGGTCGGAAAGGTCTTTCAGATGAAAAATCCAGACGTGGCTGATGAAGGGCGTCATCAGCTGAAAGAATTGTGTGTTGTTAAAATCTTCCCGAGGAACGTCCTTGATGGTTGAAATCATCCAAACTTATTTTTGTAGATGTCCACCATAAGTCAGAGAGACCGTTAGACAGCGACCTTTGTGAGGGAGCTTGTTTAAGATTTCCATGTATGAGACAGCTCCTACGGGCATGAGACTGCCCTAAGTATAAGACGCTAAATATATGTAAGACATTCCCTGTCTGTGTGCGACATCCCCTGTGAGACATGCCCTGTGTGGGAGATATTTTCTTATATGAGACATCCCTTGAACATGAGACAGACATGCCCTGTGTATGAGACTTCCCTTGTATGTGGCCCATTCCTTGTATATGAGACCTCCCCTGAATGTGAAACATGTCTTGTGTATGAGGCATCTCCTGTATGGGAGACATGTCCTGTACAATATGTAAGACATCCCCTGTATGTGTGTGAGAGAGAGAGACATCCCCTGTGTGTGTGTGTGTGTGAGAGAGACATCCCCTGTGAGTCAATCCCTGTATATGAGACATGCTTTGTGTTTGAGGAATACCCTGTATGTGAGATGCTTTGTGAGACATACCCTGTATATGAGACAACCACTGCATGTGAGACACCCCCTGTGTGTGAGACATCACGTAAATTTGTGTTAGACATCCCATGTATGAAACATGCCCTGTATATGAGACATCCCCTCTCTGAGACTTGTCCTGTATATGAGAGATCCCATCTGTGAGACATGCCCTGTGTGTGAGACATCCCTTAAATGTGAGACAGACATGCCCTGAATGTTAGGTATCACATATGAGACATCCCTGTATTCCTCTGTGAGACATCCCCACACGTGTTAGACATCTGTGTGAGGCATGCCCTGTATTGGAGACATGCCCATGTGTGAGACATCCTCTGTATATGAGACATGCACTGTGTGTGACATTCCTTATATATGAGACATACCTTTTGTGTGAGACATCCCCTAAATGTGAGACAGATATGCCCTGCAGGTTAGTCATCCCATATATGAGACATCCCTTGTATGTGAGATATTCTCGTGTATGTGAGACATGCCCTATGTGAGATATTCTCCTGTATGTGAGACATCCCCACATGTGTTAGACATGCCCTTTATGGCAGACATCTGCCCTATGTGTGAGACATGCCCTGTGTGTGAAACATCCCCTATATTTGAAACATGCCTTGTGTGTGAGACATTCCCTGTGTGAGCCATCTTCTGTATAAGACATCTCTTGTATGTTAGACTGTGTGTGAGACATACTATGTATGTGAGATATGCCCCTGTGTGAGAAATCCCCTGTATATATGCCATGCCCTGTGTGTGAGACACCCCCTCTATATGAGACATGCCCTGTGAGAGACATCTTCTGTATGTGACATCCCCTGTATATGTGACATGTTCTGTGTGTGAGACATCCCCTGTATATGTGACATGCTCTGTGTGTGAGACACCCCCTGTATATGAGACATGCCATGTGTGAGACATCCCCTCTATATGTGACATTCCCTGTGTGTGAGACATCCCCTGTATATATGCCATGCCATGTGTGTGAGACACCCCCTCTATATGTGACATTCCCTGTGTGTGAGACATCCCCTGTATATATGCCATGCCATGTGTGTGAGACACCCCCTCTATATGTGACATTCCCTGTGTGTGAGACATCCCCTGTATATATGCCATGCCCTGTGTGTGAGACTCCCCCTCTATGTGAGACATCCCCTGTGAGGTCTTTGGGCCTGCTGGGTGCAGAGAGGAGCTGCCCCCTCCCCAGTGTCAGAGGCCTCTGCTCTTCCTGCAGCTGCCGCCTCCCAGGCTGGGTGGAAAGTCGGGGAGGGGGCGCTCTATTGTGTGCTGTGATAAAGGCACCCTAATGGCACAGAGACATAGAGGGAGCAGCAGCAGCCTCAATACTACAGATGTAGCAGAGCTGAATGCATCATTTAATTCTTTGCACAGTCATCACTCACTGTAGTCCTATGTAAAACCACAGATAAGACATCAGACTATTGCTTCAGTGGAGCCAAATTGCAAACTTTTCCAGCTTCGTCAGGACCTGTAAGGAGAAATCATTGCAATAACGGAATTATCTAACCCGTGGTGTAGTGTTACATGACAAAAAGTGTTACATGACAAATTGCAAATGGGGGTTAGGCTACTTTCACTTGCGTTGTTGTTTTCCGGTATTAAGATCCGGCAGAGGTTCTCAATACCAGAAAAAAATGTATCCATTTAGGCCTCATGCATTCTGTACGGAAGGAGATCCGTTCAGGATGCATCAGGATGTCTTCCGTTCTGGCAGCCTTCTGTTTTGTGACCGGACACTAAACCGCTACAAGCTGAGGTTTTGTGTCCGGTCATAAAAAATGGAAAAAAAACGGATCCGTCACCAAAAACGATGTAAGTCAATGGTGAGGGATGCGTTTTTTTTTTTATGGAGCCTAAAAAACTGGATCTGTCACCCGATGACTTTCAATGTATTTAGTGACAGATCCGTTTTTTTTTCCTGTTTCGATTTCACACAACGGAACGGATGCATCCTGATGTGCAAAATCAAAACTGATCTGTTGAATTCCGTTATTAAGATCCTCTGCTGGGTCTCAATGCTGGAATTAACTGCGCAAGTGTGAAAGTAGCCTTATGTGTCTGCAGAAAATGAGTGCAGTTAATAAATGAAAAAAAAGTTGTATTCTATATATAAAGGCAATAACCCCAAAAATATTACTGCTTCTTTACTTCAAAAATACAAATGTATCAACTTGTTACATAGAAATGTGGTGAAAAATAACAATAAAAAGGTTACACAAACCTCTACCCCAGGTTTACTTGCTGTGTGGTTAATACATTCTAGAGTTCCCCTTTATTACACATGCTATTCAGGCCTCATGCACACGGTCGTTGCCCAATATGCGGGCACCGGCCGTGTGCTCCCCACATCACGGATGCGGAGCCATTCACTTGAATGGGTCCGCAATCCGGAGCTGTGGTGCAGAACGGAAGCACGGAACTCCACGGAAGCACTGCAGAGTGTTTCCGTGGTGTTTCTGTCCGTGCATCCGCACCGCAGAAAAATAGAACATGTTCTATTTTTTTCTGGTGCGGACGGATCACAGACCCATTCAAGTTGCAGTCCCCAATGCACGGAACGCCCGCACAACGGCCGTGTGCATGAGGCCTCAGTCTGGGCAGAGCCTGAAAATTAGAACCTTCAATGTGATCAGGTGCAGAGACTTCCAAAAATTCATTGAACATTGGTTAATGTCACCTCTCTCCAGTGCTGAGAACCCCCAGAAACATTCAAACATTGACAGCTACCTGCGGTGGAAGGGAACAGAGGTTTAGCTGATGGATCTTTTATTTCCCTGGAGATAAGCGACACCTGGATTATCTGGCAGCCATTTATCTACTGTCCTTGAAAAGAAATAAATTGATCGGTAAATTAAAATAGTCTCACGTCAATCTGTATGATATGCTGTCTGTGTCATAAGGGATCAGGCTTCTTGAGAACTTCTATCATGGTCAATGAAAATGGTGTGAAGGTGAAGAGTCAGTTCCTTCAATTTGACGAGGAGGGCTCCAAACATGAAGGGGATGGGAGATGAAGCAGAAACAATGTGGCAATAGTAGATGTTTTAGATGTAGTGATGGGATCAACAGTGGTGGTGGCACTGCATGTAGAGAAGGAGCAGCAGCAGTGGTGGTACTGCATGTGGAGATGGTAGCAGCAGCAGCAGTAGTAGTGGTACTACATGTGGAGGTGGTAGCGGAACGAGTGGTCGTACTGCATGTGGAGGTGGTAGCAGAACCAGTGGTCGTACTGCATGTGGAGGTGGTAGCAGAACCAGTGGTCGTACTGCATGTGGAGGTGGTAGCAGAACCAGTGGTCGTACTGCATGTGGAGGTGGTAGCAGAACCAGTGGTCGTACTGCATGTGGAGATGGTAGCAGAACCAGTGGTCGTACTGCATGTGGAGGTGGTAGCAGAACCAGTGGTCGAACTGCATGTGGAGGTGGTAGCAGAACCAGTGGTGGCAGCAGTGGTGGTGGTACTGCATGTGGAGATGGTAGCAGCAGCAGTGGTGGTACTGCATGTGGAGATGGTAGCAGCAGCAGTAGTAGTGGTACTACATGTGGAGGTGGTAGCGGAACGAGTGGTCGTACTGCATGTGGAGGTGGTAGCAGAACCAGTGGTGGCAGCAGTGGTGGTGGTACTGCATTTGGAGATGGTAGCAGCAGCAGTAGTGGTGGTACTACATGTGGAGGTGGTAGCAGAACCAATGGTCGTACTGCATGTGGAGGTGGTAGCAGAACCAGTGGTGGCAGCAGTGGTGGTGGTACTACATGTGGCGCTAGTAGAAGCATAGGTGGTGGTACGGTATGTGTAGCTGATAGGAACATCAGTGATGGTACTGCATGTTGAGGTGCTAGCAGCAGCAGTGGTGGTACTGCATATGGAGGTGGTGCCAGCAGTGATGGTGGTACTGCGTGTGCAGATGGCCGTAGCAGGGGTACTAGTACTGCATGTGGAGGTGGTAGTAGCAGTGGTGGTACTGCATATGGAGGTGGTGGCAGCATTGGTGGTGGTACTGCGTGTGCAGACGGCAGTAGCAGGGGTACTGGTACTGCATGTGGAGGTGGTAGCAGCAGTGGTGGTACTGCATGTGGAGGTGGTAGCAGCAGGGGTGGTTCTGCATGTAGAGGTGGTAGCAGCAGTTGTGGTGCTGCATGCGGAGGTGGTAGTAATAATGTTGGTGGTACTGCATGTGCAGATGGCAGCAGCAGTGGTGCTGGTACTGCATGTGGAAGTAGTAGAGGCAGTGGTGGTGATACTCCGTGTGCATATGGCAGCAGCAGTGGTGCTGATAACATATACAGTATGGTGGGGTAACAGATACCTTTATGGTAGCAGAAGCAGTGAAGATAATGTGATGTAGATGAAGATTGTATCAGCAGTGGTGCTAGTAACATATATGGTGGTTGGAATATGGTAGTAGTAGTTGTAGTGAAATTGTGATGAATTTGCAGTGAGAGTGGTGCTGGTGGTTTGAGACGATGGCACCATGCCATATCTCTGAGATGAAGATGGGTGTCTGCGGGGAAATGATATGGTATGGAAAATGTTACTTCTTGCTCTCTCACCGGCTCGGTGGTGGCCTGTGAAGCCATGACTGCACAGTCACCCATTTGCTGTAACACATAAAACATCATATTTCCATCCTGCAGTAACGTTGCAGCCCTGACCAAGAATGCTGTTGTTCTCCTAATCCTTCTCAGTCCACCACTGATCTCCACAAGGTCGATACATGGAAAATTAATTTTATGTTCCATTGATGTTGGCAGCACAAAGAATACTGGACTAATGGCTTCAGTGATCAAGATGTTTAGTGAGGGCAATGGTCTCCTCTGGTTCCTCCTCCAGTGTCATTGAAGACATTTTTCCTGTCTGTCAGTGTAATTACTCCAGCCACCTCCTCAGCAGCAGCTGTATGTTTAGTATTGGGCATATGTTACAGATCTGTCTTTACTTACTCTTCATCTTGGCTGGACATGCCCTGATATGTGAGTCACAAGATGACCTTCCCTTTATAAAAATCGCTATACAAGCCTTTGTGCAGCCACCTAGTGGTTGTGTTTTGAACTGCAGATTGTCAAGGGATTTGTTATCAGGTCACCATATTGTATTGAATTGCTTTCATGACAAATTACTTGTAAGGTAAGGGCGGACACATCTGTATGCTGACTGTCACAAAAACACACACAAAAAAAAAACTGTATGAATACTACAATTACCACCTTTACTATAAGCTCCATGACTCCTACCTCTACTAGTAGCCCTACTACCACTGATACCTCTACTAGTAGCCCTACTAGCTACTACCATTGCTACCTGTACTACTAGCCTTACTTTTTTGCTACCTCTACTACTGGCCCTACTACCATTGCTACCTTTACTACTAGCCCTACTACCTCTATTATTAGCCATACTACCACTACTACTGTACCTCTACTAGAAGCTCTACTGCTACCTCTACTCTTAGCTGTACTACAGCTACTACCACTACTGTTATCCCTACTACCACTACAACTTACGATATTAGCCCTACTTCAAATGTGATCTCTAATAATGCCTCCACTGTTACACCTACTACCTCTACTAGCCTACTACCACTTCTACTATTAGCTCTACTATCTCTACCTATTAGACTGAATACCACTACTTTTTCTACTATTAGCCATTCTACCACTGTTACCTATACTATTAGCCCATCAACCACTGCTACCTATACTATTAGTCCTACAACCACTGCTAACTCTAGTATTAACCCTACCACCACTACCTCTACTATAATCCCTGCTACCACCATTTCCTCTAGTATTAGTCCTACTGCCACTACTGCCTCCACTACCTCTATTATTAGCCCTACTATTAGTACTACCTATACTATTATCCCTATTACCACTATTATCTCCAGCCATACCACTGCTACAACTACTGTTAGACCTACTACCTCTACTACTTGCATACTACCACTGCTACTTTTACTATTAGCTACCTATACTAACACTGCTACCTCTACTGTTAACCTTACTACCACTACTACTTCCACTATTAGATCTACTACCACTGCTTCATCTACTATTAGCCCTACTATCACTGCTACCTCTACTCTTAACTGTATTGCCACTACTGCCTCTACTACTAGCCTTATGATCACTACTAGCTCTTCTACTAGCCCTAATACCACTGTTCCCTCTAGTATTAGCCCCATTACCACTACTACCTCTATTAATAGCCCAACTACCACTGCTGCTTCTAGTATAAGCCATACTACAACTGCTAACTTTACAAATAGCCCTATTACAACTACTATGTCTACTATTAGTCCTACTACCACTACTACCTCTACTTTTAGCCATACTACCACCACTGCCTATACTACTTACCCTACTTCCACTGTTACCTCTATTTTCACTACTACCTCTACTATTATCCCTACTACCACTGCTACCTCTGATATTAGTTCTACTACCACTACTACATCTATTTTTAGCCTTACTGCCTGTAAGGAATGTGGAATTAGGATTTAATGTATGCTGTGATCCAAGCAGGCCACTTCACATACATTTCAGGAGGTGTGAAATGTAGGCAAGTGGCCTTCTTGAAGCCAGGACCCCTGCAGAGTTCTCGGCTATCTGACAGAAGATGGCTGAAATTGGATCATGGCTGACATTAAATCCTAATTCCACATTCCTCACACCTCCCCCCTTTAGAGGCGCTATAGGGCAGCACATTCCTGTGTTCCCCAGTGTGCCCATCCGCACCCTCTACTTGCCGAGATAACCCGTCGGCGTTCCTGTGGTCACGGCCCTTCCTGTGGTGAATAGTAAAGTAATACTGTTGGAGAATGAGGCTCCAGCATAGCAACCTCCCATTCGTCCCTGACATGGTGTTCAACCAGCTGAGGGGGTTGTGGTCTGTCTCCATGGTGAAGTGGCACCCTCATAAGTACGGCTGCAACCATTGCAGTGCCCAGACAATTGCCAGGCACTCCTTCTCCATCGTGGAGTAGGCCACCTCCCTCGGCAGGAGCTTCCGACTCAGGTACAAAATGGGGTGTTCCTGGCCCTTCATGTTGACCTGGCTGAGCATGGCACCAAGGCCGAAATCACTGGTATCAGACTTTACTATAAACGGCCACATGAAGTCAGCTGCCTGTAGTACAGCGAAGCTCAAGAGGCGGCCTTCAGCGCCCAGAAGGCTGTCTCGCAGATGTTTGTCTAATCGACTGCAGAGGGCAGCTTCTTCTTGGTGAGGTCCGTCAAGGGCTTCGCCAGGCTCCTTTAGTGGGGGACCAACCTGCTATAGTACCGGGTGGTGCCCAGGAAGGACATTACCTGTTTCTTGGTCCTGGGGGTGGGCCATAATGCGATGGCATCCACTTTCCCGGGCTCTGGCTTCATGGCCCCCTCGCCTACCCGGTGCCCCAGGTAGTATACCTCACTCATGCCCAGCTGGCACTTTTCCGGCATTGCGGCCGCGTACCCTTCAAGTCCCTTAAGCAGCGTGTTGACCATCTGCTGAAAGGTGGCAGGGGCATCACAGTGGACTCCTACAATCCGAAGGTGGTAATAAAGGCAGAATGTTCCTGCGCCTCACACGTCAGGGGAATCTGCCAATACAACCGACTCAGATCGATGTGTGGCATTGGGTACGCATCGGTGACTGTGACAGCTTTGAGTCCCCTGTAGTCCATGCAGAACCGGGTGGTCCGGTCCTTCTTTGGGACAAGGACCATAGGTGAGGCACAAGCGCTGTTGGATGCCTGGATGACCCCCAAATTCAGCATCTCTTCAATCTCCAGGCGCATGTGCTGCTGCATTTACAAGTAGGGATGAGCGAACTCGAACTGTATAGTTCGGGTTCGTACCGAATTTTGGGGTGTCCGTGACACGGACCCGAACCCGGACATTTTCGTAAAAGTCCGGGTTCGGGTTCGGTGTTCGTCGCTTTCTTGGCGCTTTTGTGACGCTTTCTTGGCGCTTTTTGAAAGGCTGCAAAGCAGCCAATCAACAAGCGTCATACTACTTGCCCCAAGAGGCCGTCACAGCCATGCCTACTATTGGCATGGCTGTGATTGGCCAGAGCACCATGTGACCCAGCCTCTATTTGTGACCCAAGTGCATTTAACCCTCAATGGTGTGGTTGTTTTTTGGCTAAAGCCTACATCAGGGTGAAGCTGTCACACCAAGTGCATTTAACCAGCAATAGTCTGTTTATTTTTTGGCCATATACTACATCAGGGGCAAGCTGCGCCTGTCACCAAGTGCATTTAACTCTCAATGGTGTGGTTGTTTTTTGGCTAAAGCCTACATCAGGGTGAAGCTGTCAAACCAAGTGCATTAAACCAGCAATAATCTGTTAATTTTTTGGCCATATACTACATCAGGGGCAAGCTGCGCCCGTCACCAAGTGCATTTAACCCTCAGTAGTGTGGTTGGTCAAGCTGTCACACCAAGTGCATTTAACCAGCAATAGTCTGTTCATTTTTTGGCCATATACTACATCAGGGGCAAGCTGCGCCCGTCACCAAGTGCATTTAACCAGCAATAGTCTGTTCATTTTTTGGCCATATACTACATCAGGGGCAAGCTGCGCCCGTCACCAAGTGAATTTAACCCTCAGTAGTGTGGTTGGTCAAGCTGTCACACCAAGTGCATTTAACCAGCAATAGTCTGTTCATTTTTTGGCCATATACTACATCAGGGGCAAGCTGCGCCTGTCACCAAGTGCATTTAACCCTCAGTAGTGTGGTTGGTCAAGCTGTCACACCAAGTGCATTTAACCAGCAATAGTGTGGTTATTTTTTGGCCATATCCCAGTCTAATTCTGTCACTAAATCCATACCGGTCACCCAGCGCCTAAATACTAGGCCTCAAATTTATATCCCGCTAAATCTGTCGTTACCGCTGTACTGTTGTGGCTGGGCAAGTTATTTAGTGTCCGTCAAAGCACATTTTTTGTTCTGGGTTGAAATACAATTCCCAATTTAGAAATTTCATAAATATAGTGGTTTCTGCTATATCAGAGCTATTTGAAATCTATCCCTAAAAGGGTATATAATATTCAAGGTGCACATAGGGTCATTCAGAATAACTTCACACACACGCTACTGTGCATTTCCAAGTCTAATTCTGTTAGTAAATCCATACCGGTCACCCAGCGCCTAAATACTAGGCCTCAAATTTATATCCCGCTAAATCTGTCGTTACCGCTGTACTGTTGTGGCTGGGCAAGTTATTTAGTGTCCGTCAAAGCACATTTTTTGTTCAGGGTTGAAATACAATTCCCAATTTAGCAGTTTCATAATTTAGTGGTTTCTGCTATATCAGAGCTATTTGAAATCTGTCCCTAAAAGGGTATATAATATTCAAGGTGCACATAGGGTCATTCAGAATAACTTCACACACACGCTACTGTGCATTTCCAAGTCTAATTCTGTTAGTAAATCCATACCGGTCACCCAGCGCCTAAATACTAGGCCTCAAATTTATATCCCGTTAAATCTGTCGTTACCGCTGTACTGTTGTGGCTGGGCAAGTTATTTAGTGTCCGTCAAAGCACATTTTTTGTTCTGGGTTGAAATACAATTCCCAATTTAGCAATTTCATAATTTAGTGGTTTCTGCTGTATCAGAGCTATTTGAAATCTATCCCTAAAAGGGTATATAATATTCAAGGTGCACATAGGGTCATTCAGAATAACTTCACACACACGCTACTGTGCATTTCCAAGTCTAATTCTGTCAGTAAATCCATACCGGTCACCCAGCGCCTAAATACTAGGCCTCAAATTTATATTCAGCTGAATTTGAATACAATACATTGGGCCAAATAATATTTTTGTTGTTGTGGTGAACCATAACAATGAGGAAAACATCTAGTAAGGGACGCGGACGTGGACATGGTCGTGGTGGTGTTAGTGGACCCTCTGGTGCTGGGAGAGGACGTGGCCGTTCTGCCACATCCACACGTCCTAGTGTACCAACTACCTCAGGTCCCAGTAGCCGCCAGAATTTACAGCGATATATGGTGGGGCCCAATGCCGTTCTAAGGATGGTAAGGCCTGAGCAGGTACAGGCATTAGTCAATTGGGTGGCCGACAGTGGATCCAGCACGTTCACATTATCTCCCACCCAGTCTTCTGCAGAAAGCGCACAGATGGCGCCTGAAAACCAACCCCATCAGTCTGTCACATCACCCCCATGCATATCAGAGAAACTGTCTGAGCCTCAAGTTATGCAGCAGTCTCTTATGCTGTTTGAAGACTCTGCTGGCAGGGTTTCCCAAGGGCATCCACCTAGCCCTTCCCCAGCGGTGAAAGACATAGGCTGCACTGACGCACAACCACTTATGTTTCCTGATGATGAGGACATGGGAATACCACCTCAGCATGTCTCTGATGATGACGAAACACAGGTGCCAACTGCTGCGTCTTTCTGCAGTGTGCAGACTGAACAGGAGGTCAGGGATCAAGACTGGGTGGAAGACGATGCAGGGGACGATGAGGTCCTAGACCCCACATGGAATGAAGGTCGTGCCACTGACTTTCACAGTTCGGAGGAAGAGGCAGTGGTGAGACCGAGCCAACAGCGTAGCAAAAGAGGGAGCAGTGGGCAAAAGCAGAACACCCGTCGCCAAGAGACTCCGCCTGCTACTGACCGCCGCCATCTGGGACCGAGCACCCCAAAGGCAGCTTCAAGGAGTTCCCTGGCATGGCACTTCTTCAAACAATGTGCTGACGACAAGACCCGAGTGGTTTGCACGCTGTGCCATCAGAGCCTGAAGCGAGGCATTAACGTTCTGAACCTGAGCACAACCTGCATGACCAGGCACCTGCATGCAAAGCATGAACTGCAGTGGAGTAAACACATTAAAACCAAGGAAGTCACTCAGGCTCCCCCTGCTACCTCTTCTGCTGCTGCCGCCTCGGCCTCTTCTGCTGCTGCCGCCTCGGCCTCTTCCTCCTCCTCTGGAGGAACGTTGGCACCTGCCGCCCAGCAAACAGGGGATGTACCACCAACACCACCACCACCTCCGTCACCAAGCGTCTCAACCATGTCACACGGCAGCGTTCAGCTCTCCATCTCACAAACATTTGAGAGAAAGTGTAAATTCCCACCTAGCCACCCTCGATCCCTGGCCCTGAATGCCAGCATTTCTAAACTACTGGCCTATGAAATGCTGTCATTTAGGCTGGTGGACACAGACAGCTTCAAACAGCTCATGTCGCTTGCTGTCCCACAGTATGTTGTTCCCAGCCGCCACTACTTCTCCAAGAGAGCCGTGCCTTCCCTGCACAACCAAGTATCCGATAAAATCAAGTGTGCACTGCTCAACGCCATCTGTAGCAAGGTCCACCTAACCACAGATACGTGGACCAGTAAGCACGGCCAGGGACGCTATATCTCCCTAACTGCAGACTGGGTAAATGTAGTGGCAGCTGGGCCCCAGGCGGAGAGCTGAATGGCGCACGTCCTTCCGCCGCCAAGGATCGCAGGGCAACATTCTTTGCCTCCTGTTGCCACCTCCTCCTTCTCGGCTTCCTCCTCCTCTTCTTCCACCTGCTCATCCAGTCAGCCACACACCTTCACCACCAACTTCAGCACAGCCCGGGGTAAACGTCAGCAGGCTATTCTGAAACTTATATGTTTGGGGAACAGGCCCCACACCGCACAGGAGTTGTGGCGGGGTATAGAACAACAGACCGACGAGTGGTTGCTGCCGGTAAGCCTCAAGCCCGGCCTGGTGGTGTGTGATAATGGGCGAAATCTCGTTGCAGCTCTGGGACTAGCCAGTTTGAGGCACATCCCTTGCTTGGCACATGTGCTGAATTTGGTGGTGCAGAAGTTCATTCACAACTACCCCGACATGTCAGAGCTGCTGCATAAAGTGCGGGCCGTCTGTTCGCGCTTCCGGCGTTCACATCCTGCTGCTGCTCGCCTGTCTGCGCTACAGCGTAACTTCGGCCTTCCCGCTCACCGCTTCATATGCGACGTGCCCACCAGGTGGAACTCCACCTTGCACATGCTGGACAGACTGTGCGAGCAGCAGCAGGCCATAGTGGAGTTTCAGCTGCAGCACGCACGGGTCAGTCGCACTACAGAACAGCACCACTTCACCACCAATGACTGGGCCTCCATGCGAGACCTGTGTGCCCTGTTGCGCTGTTTCGAGTACTCCACCAACATGGCCAGTGGCGATGACGCCGTTATCAGCGTTACAATACCACTTCTATGTCTCCTTGAGAAAACACTTAGGGCGATGATTGAAGAGGAGGTGGCCCAGGAGGAGGAGGAGGAGGCGGAGGAAGAGGGGTCATTTTTAGCACTTTCAGGCCAGTCTCTTCGAAGTGACTCAGAGGGAGGTTTTTGGCAACAGCAGAGGCCAGGTACAAATGTGGCCAGCCAGGGCCCACTACTGGAGGACGAGGAGGACGAGGATGAGGAGGAGGTGGATGAGGATGAAGCATGGTCACAGCGGGGTGGCACCCAACGCAGCTCGGGTCCATCACTGGTGCGTGGCTGGGGGGAAAGGCAGGACGATGACGATACGCCTCCCACAGAGGACAGCTTGTCCTTACCCCTGGGCAGCCTGGCACACATGAGCGACTACATGCTGCAGTGCCTGCGCAACGACAGCAGAGTTGCCCACATTTTAACCTGTGCGGACTACTGGGTTGCCACCCTGCTGGATCCACGCTACAAAGACAATGTGCCCACCTTACTTCCTGCACTGGAGCGTGATAGGAAGATGCGCGAGTACAAGCGCACGTTGGTAGACGCGCTACTGAGAGCATTCCCAAATGTCACAGGGGAACATGTGGAAGCCCAAGGCCAAGGCAGAGGAGGAGCAAGAGGTCGCCAAGGCAGCTGTGTCACGGTCAGCTCCTCTGAGGGCAGGGTTAGCATGGCAGAGATGTGGAAAACTTTTGTCAACACGCCACAGCTAACTGCACCACCACCTGATACGCAACGTGTTAGCAGGAGGCAACATTTCACTAACATGGTGGAACAGTACGTGTGCACACCCCTCCACGTACTGACTGATGGTTCGGCCCCATTCAACTTCTGGGTCTCTAAATTGTCCACGTGGCCAGAGCTAGCCTTTTATGCCTTGGAGGTGCTGGCCTGCCCGGCGGCCAGCGTTTTGTCTGAACGTGCTTTCAGCATGGCAGGGGGCGTCATTACAGACAAACGCAGCCGCCTGTCTACAGCCAATGTGGACAAGCTGACGTTCATAAAAATGAACCAGGCATGGATCCCACAGGACCTGTCCGTCCCTTGTCCAGATTAGACATTAACTACCTCCCCTTAACCATATATTATTGGACTCCAGGGCACTTCCTCATTCAATCCTATTTTTATTTTACCATTATATTGCGGGGCAACCCAAAGTTGAATGAACCTCTCCTCTGTCTGGGTGTCGGGGACTAAATATATGCCAATGGACTGTTCCAATGTTGGCTGACGTGAAGCCTGATTTTCTGCTATGACATGCAGACTGATTCTCTGCTGACATGAAGCCAGATCCTCTGTTACGGGACCTCTCTCCTCTGCCTGGGTGCTGGGCCTAAATATCTGACAATGGACTGTTGCAGTGGTGGCTGACGTGAAGCCTGATTTTCTGCTATGACATGCAGACTGATTCTCTGCTGACATGAAGCCAGATCCTCTGTTACGGGACCTCTCTCCTCTGCCTGTGTGCTGGGCCTAAATATATGCCAATGGACTGTTGCAGTGGTGGCTGACGTGAAGCCTCATTCTCTGCTATGACATGCAGACTAATTCTCTGCTGACATGAAGCCAGATTGTCTGTTACGGGACCTCTCTCCTCTGCCTGGGTGCTGGGCCTAAATTTATGAAAATGGACTCTTACAGTGGTGGGTGACGTGAAGCCTGATTCTCTGCTATGACATGAAGACTAATTCTCTGCTGACATGAAGCCAGATTGTCTGTTACGGGACCTCTCTCCTCTGCCTGGGTGCTGGGCCTGAATTTATGAAAATGGACTGTTGCAGTGGTGGCTGACGTGAAGCCTCATTCTCTGCTATGACATGCAGACTAATTCTCTGCTGACATGAAGCCAGATTGTCTGTTACGGGACCTCTCTCCTCTGCCTGGGTGCTGGGCCTAAATTTAAGAAAATGGACTGTTGCAGTGGTGGGTGACGTGAATCCTGATTCTCTGCTATGACATGAAGACTGATTCTCTGCTGACATGAAGCCAGATTGTCTGTTACGGGACCTCTCTCCTCTGCCTGGGTGCTGGGCCTAAATTTATGAAAATGGACTCTTACAGTGGTGGGTGACGTGAAGCCTGATTCTCTGCTATGACATGAAGACTGATTCTCTGCTATGACATGAAGACTGATTCTCTGCTGACATGAAGCCAGATTGTCTGTTACGGGACCTCTCTCCACTGCCTGGGTGCTGGGTCCTAAATTTATGAAAATGGACTCTTACAGTGGTGGGTGACGTGAAGCCTGATTCTCTGCTATGATATGAAGACTGATTCTCTGCTGACATGAAGCCAGATTGTCTGTTACGGGACCTCTCTCCTCTGCCTGGGTGCTGGGCCTAAATTTATGAAAATGGACTCTTACAGTGGTGGGTGACGTGAAGCCTGATTTTCTGCTATGACATGCAGACTGATTCTCTGCTGACATGAAGCCAGATCCTCTGTTACCGGACCTCTCTCCTCTGCCTGGGTGCTGGGCCTAAATATCTGACAATGGACTGTTGCAGTGGTGGCTGACGTGAAGCCTGATTCTCTGCTATGATATGAAGACTGATTCTCTGCTGACATGAAGCTAGATTGTCTGTTACGGGACCTCTCTCCTCTGCCTGGGTGCTGGGCCTAAATTTATGAAAATGGACTGTTACAGTGGTGGGTGACGTGAAGCCTGATTCTCTGCTATGATATAAAGACTGATTCTCTGCTGACATGAAGCCAGATCCTCTGTTACGGGACCTCTCTCCTCTGCCTGGGTGCTGGGCCTAAATATCTGACAATGGACTGTTGCATTGGTGGCTGACGTGAAGCCTGATTCTCTGCTATGACATGCAGACTAATTCTCTGCTGACATGAAGCCAGATTGTCTGTACGGGACCTCTCTCCTCTGCCTGGGTGCTGGGCCTAAATTTATGACAATGGACTGTTGCAGTGGTGGCTGACGTGAAGCCTGATTCTCTGCTATGACATGCAGACTGATTCTCTGCTGACATGAAGACAGATTCTCTGTTACGGGACCTCTCTCCTCTGCCTGGGTGCCGGGGCCTAAATATCTGAGAATGGACTGTTCCAGTGGTGGGTGACGTGAAGCCATATTCTCTGCTATGGGACCTCTGTCCAATTAATTTTGGTTAATTTTTATTTATTTAATTTTTATTTTAATTCATTTCCCTATCCAAATTTGTTTGCAGGGGATTTACCTACATGTTGCTGCCTTTTGCAGCCCTCTAGCCCTTTCCTGGGCTGTTTTACAGCCTTTTTAGTGCCGAAAAGTTCGGGTCCCCATTGACTTCAATGGGGTTCGGGTTCGGGACAAAGTTCGGATCGGGTTCGGATCCCGAACCCGAACATTTTCGGGAAGTTCGGCCGAACTTCTCGAACCCGAACATCCAGGTGTCCGCTCAACTCTATTTACAAGTAAACGCAATATGCTGAACGCCAGATTGGGTGGTGATCCCCGGTGTCCACGTGATGGACAGCCAACTCTGTCCTTCCGGGCTGGTTTCTGAACAACTCCCGAAAGGGGTGAAGCGTGGCCCACAGCTGGGACCGTTGGCCCTTCAAGAGCTGTTGACCCACCTCCACATCCTCGATGGACCCACCCGCCTTAACCTGGGTGAGCATGTTCAGGAGGGTCTCCTCCTCCCCCTCTTCTGGATGGTTGCATACAGGGAGGGCACATGCCTTCCTCTCATGATGTGCCTTCATCATGTTCATGTTGAAGGCCTTCCGCTTTCCCCGGGCGTGGTCCAGGGTGACCGGGTACGTTACAGCGTTGAGGCGCCGTTGCACAAGGTACGGGCCTTCCCAGGCCACCTGAAGATTGCACTGAGGTATGGGGACCAGTACCCATACCTTTTTACCCACCTGGTAGGTCCTCTCACAAGCGTTCTGGTCATACCATCACTTCTGGTTGGCCTGGGCTCGCTCCATATTATCGCCTGCATCTTGTCCCGGAAGCGCATGACATACTCGACGACCGAAACTCCAAGGGTGGCTACATCTCCCTCTCAGGCCTCTTTCACCAGACCCAGGGGCCCCCGCACAATTCACCCTGACAGAAGCTCAAAGGGGGTGAACCCTGTAGAGGCCTGTGGCACCTCCTGGTAGGCGAAAAGCAGGTGTGGGGGGTACTTCTCCCAGTCACTCCTGTGGGAGTCGACGAACATCTTAAGCATCTGCTTCAAGCTGCCATTAAACCATTCGCACAGGCTGTTGGTCTGTGGGTGGAACAGGCTGGTCACCAGATGTTGCACCTGAATCTGCCTAGAGTGGGACTCCATCAATTGCAACATGAACTGGGTCCCCCGGTCGGTGAGCATTTCCTGGGGAATGTCCACTCTGGAGAAAATCTCTAGCAAGGCGGGGCCACCTTGTTGGCCCGAATGGACGACAAGGCTACCGCTTCCAGGTATCGGGTTGCATAATCTACTACCTTCAATATGAATCGTTTCCTGGAGCTGCTGGGGAAGGACAGCGGTCGAATCAGATCCACAGCCACTCTCCTGAAAAGCTCTTCAATTATGGGCAGCGCTACCAGTGGGGCTTTGGGGGCGCAGCCCCGGCTTCCCCACCCACTGGCAGGTGTCACGTGAACGGCAAGTAGGCAACCACATCAGCTCCCACCTTTGGCCAGTAGAAATGTTGGGTTAATCTGGCCTTTGTCTTTGCAACCCCTAGTTGCCCAACCATCGGAATCTCACGTGCAACCCGCAACAACTCTGTCCTGAACATATAGGGTATCACTAACTGTCGATCCCTAGGCCACACCTCCGGTGAGCCCTGCTGGGCCATGACCCAGTACAGCCGTCCTAAGTCCCAGACCACCCGCTCGAGGTTTGAGTCCGAGGGAGGCTGTGCTGCCTGCTCCTTGAGAGCGTACATGTTGGAGTCAGCCACTAACGCTGCCTGAAACCCCTGACCGGATGTAGCCAGAATCCCCGGGACCTATCTCCTGACCTCTGTCTGACTCGGCAGCCACTTGGTAGGAAGGGGGAAAGCCATCAGACCCCTGAGGGGCCCCTAGGCCCCCAGCACTCCCACTGGGCATGACAGAAGCTATGACTGCTACCACCGCTGGTAGTGCCTGCTTCCCCTTGGCTTGTGACCAAGACGCCAGTCTAAACAGACTAACCTGGCCATCTGACATGGTTGTGGAGGAACCCTGCACTGAGGCTTTACCTGGGAGCCCTAATTCTCCTTGGGAAGCCCTTACCTCATCTGCCCAATGTGGAAAGTAAAGCAGGGGCCCATGCCCACTTGGGCCTAAGGGCAGGGGCAGCAGGTACCGCATGCGTCTTACCCCCTCTCCAGCCAACAGGTTTCCGGGCCTCTGAAGTGCTGTTGTTGGTGTACTCATCAGTCAGGGCTGCTGTTGCAGAGGCCCCCTTTGGCTCCCGGTCACGGAGGTACTGCTGGAGGTCCTCCGGGCAATTTCACAAAAAATGTTGCATGGCGTTGAGCTCCTTCAGCTGCTGGACGGTGGTGAGCTCCAATCCCATGGTCCATTGATTGACCGCTCGCAGCAAATCCCGCATGTGAATGGCCCAGGTCTGGGTAGCACCCAGCTGCAAACTCTGGAGCTTCTTCTGGTATGTCTCAGGGTCAAGTTGTCCTAATAGCATTCTTAATGCAGAATGCTAAGTAAATTAGGGATGGAGGGGTAAAAAAAATTATAAGAATAATTAAACTCACCTCATCCAGTTGTTCGCGCAGCCAGGCTCGTCTTCTTTCTTCTTCTTTGAGGACCTGGGAGGAAAAGGACCTTTGGTGATGTCACTGTGCTCATCACATGGTCCATCACATGGTCCATCACATGGTCCATCACCATGGTGACGGACCATGTGATGATCGCAGTGACGTTGCCAAAGGTCCTTTTCCTCCCAGGTCCTCAAAGAAGAAGAAAGAAAATAAGCCGGGCTGCGCGAATAACTGGATGAGGTGAGTTAAATTATTTATTTATTTTAACCCCTTCATCCCTAATTTACTTAGCATTCTGTATTAAGAATGCTATTATTTTCCCTTAAAACCATATTATAAGGGAAAATAATAAAGATGGGGTCCCCATCCAGATCGTAACCTAGCAACCATGCGTGAAAATCGCACCTCATCTGCACTTGCTTGCGGATGCTTGCGATTTTTACGCAGCCCCATTCACTTCTATGTTGCGTGAAAAATGCACAATATAGAGCATGCTGCAATTTTCACGCAACGCTCATGTGCACAGCCCCATTGGAGTGAATGGGTCCGGATTCAGTGCGGGTGCAATAAGTTCACCTCACGGATTGCACCCGCACGGAATTCTCGCCGTGTGAAAGGGGCCTCTTCATGGGAGCAGCCAAAGCTCAGGGTGGGTGGCTGTTCCCCATGTTCCAGGCTTGGTTTTAGTTTGGGATATAAAACCCAGCCAGCAGTCTCACGTGGTGTGGATTATGCTCGATCTGACAGTGGAGCTTTGCCAGTCTCTGTGTTTGAGCCTGAGAGTTTGGGCCAGGATTAAGGCCTGCTATCTTGTTTGGATGAAAGCACGCAGACTTCTGTTTCACCCAAGGACTTATGTGTTGCTGCCTGGTGTGAACAAACGCCAGACTCAAGGTGACAGTTTTTTCCTTGAAACTGACTAGTGGCAGTCTACCATGCTGAGATAGCGCTGTTTCACTGGGGCAGTAAAAATGCTCTCTCAGCTTGTCGGGGTTGCGGGCGAGTATGGAGTCACGCTGAGGGGCCGCGTGGACTACCGTCGCTCACCCCCCTGCCTCCCTGTGGCCGTGTGGACAGGAGTGGTCTGTGTAAACTGTACCAAGCGGACCTTACGTACTCCCAGGGAGGGCGTAACGTCACGTCTTGGTAACCAGTAGGGATGAGCGAACTCGAACTGTATAGTTCGGGTTCGTACCGAATTTTGGGGTGTCCGTGACACGGACCCGAACCCGGACATTTTCGTAAAAGTCCGGGTTCGGGTTCGGTGTTCGTCGCTTTCTTGGCGCTTTTGTGACGCTTTCTTGGCGCTTTTTGAAAGGCTGCAAAGCAGCCAATCAACAAGCGTCATACTACTTGCCCCAAGAGGCCATCACAGCCATGCCTACTATTGGCATGGCTGTGATTGGCCAGAGCACCATGTGACCCAGCCTCTATTTAAGCTGGAGTCACATAGCGCCGCCCGTCACTCTGCTCTGATTAGCGTAGGGAGAGGTTGCGGCTGCGACAGTAGGGCGAGATTAGGCAGATTAACTCCTCCAAAGGACTTGATTAACTGATCGATCTGCAGCTGTGGATCATTGAGCTGCTGATCCTCAATTGCTCACTGTTTTTAGGCTGCCCAGACCGTTTGTCAGTCACATTTTTCTGGGGTGATCGGCGGCCATTTTGTGTCTTGTGGTGCGCCAGCACAAGCTGCGACCAAGTGCATTTAACCCTCAATGGTGTGGTTGTTTTTTGGCTAAAGCCTACATCAGGGTGAAGCTGTCACACCAAGTGCATTTAACCAGCAATAGTCTGTTCATTTTTTGGCCATATACAAAATCAGGGGCAAGCTGCGCCTGTCACCAAGTGCATTTAACCCTCAATGGTGTGGTTGTTTTTTGGCTAAAGCCTACATCAGGGTGAAGCTGTCACACCAAGTGCATTTAACCAGCAATAGTCTGTTCATTTTTTGGCCATATACAAAATCAGGGGCAAGCTGCGCCTGTCACCAAGTGCATTTAACCCTCAATGGTGTGGTTGTTTTTTGGCTAAAGCCTACATCAGGGTGAAGCTGTCACACCAAGTGCATTTAACCAGCAATAGTCTGTTCATTTTTTGGCCATATACAAAATCAGGGGCAAGCTGCGCCTGTCACCAAGTGCATTTAACCCTCAATGGTGTGGTTGTTTTTTGGCTAAAGCCTACATCAGGGTGAAGCTGTCACACCAAGTGCATTTAACCAGCAATAGTCTGTTCATTTTTTGGCCATATACAAAATCAGGGGCAAGCTGCGCCTGTCACCAAGTGCATTTAACCCTCAATGGTGTGGTTGTTTTCTGGCTAAAGCCTACATCAGGGTGAAGCTGTCACACCAAGTGCATTTAACCAGCAATAGTCTGTTTATTTTTTGGCCATATACTACATCAGGGGCAAGCTGCGCCCGTCACCAAGTGCATTTAACCCTCAGTAGTGTGGTTGGTCAAGCTGTGACACCAAGTGCATTTAACCAGCAATAGTCTGTTCATTTTTTGGCCATATACTACATCAGGGGCAAGCTGCGCCCGTCACCAAGTGCATTTAACCAGCAATAGTGTGGTTATTTTTTGGCCATATCCCAGTCTAATTCTGTCACTAAATCCATACCGGTCACCCAGCGCCTAAATACTAGGCCTCAAATTTATATCCCGCTAAATCTCTCGTTACCGCTGTCCTGTTGTAGCTGGGAAAGTTATTTAGTGTCCGTCAAAGCACATTTTTTGTTCTGGGTTGAAGTACAACTCCCAATTTAGCAATTTCATAATTTAGTGGTTTCTGCTATATCAGAGCTATTTGAAATCTATCCCTAAAAGGGTATATAATATTCAAGGTGCACATTGGGTCATTCAGAATAACTTCACACACACCCGCTACTGTGTATTTTCAAGTCTAATTCTGTCACTAAACCCATACCTGTCACCCAGCGCCTAAATACTAGGCCTCAAATTTATATCCTGCTAAATCTCTCGTTACCGCTGTCCTGTTGTAGCTGGGAAAGTTATTTAGTGTCCGTCAAAGCACATTTTTTGTTCTGGGTTGAAGTACAATTCCCAATTTAGCAATTTCATAATTTAGTGGTTTCTGCTATATCAGAGCTATTTGAAATCTATCCCTAAAAGGGTATATAATATTCAAGGTGCACATTGGGTCATTCAGAATAACTTCACACACACCCGCTACTGTGTATTTCCAAGTCTAATTCTGTCACTAAACCCATACCTGTCACCCAGCGCCTAAATACTAGGCCTCAAATTTATATCCTGCTAAATCTCTCGTTACCGCTGTCCTGTTGTAGCTGGGAAAGTTATTTAGTGTCCGTCAAAGCACATTTTTTGTTCTGGGTTGAAATACAATTCCCAATTTAGCAATTTCATAATTTAGTGGTTTCTGCTATATCAGAGCTATTTGAAATCTATCCCTAAAAGGGTATATAATATTCAAGGTGCACATTGGGTCATTCAGAATAACTTCACACACACCCGCTACTGTGTATTTCCAAGTCTAATTCTGTCACTAAACCCATACCTGTCACCCAGCGCCTAAATACTAGGCCTCAAATTTATATCCTGCTAAATCTCTCGTTACCGCTGTCCTGTTGTAGCTGGGAAAGTTATTTAGTGTCCGTCAAAGCACATTTTTTGTTCTGGGTTGAAATACAATTCCCAATTTAGCAATTTCATAATTTAGTGGTTTCTGCTATATCAGAGCTATTTGAAATCTATCCCTAAAAGGGTATATAATATTCAAGGTGCACATTGGGTCATTCAGAATAACTTCACACACACCCGCTACTGTGTATTTCCAAGTCTAATTCTGTCACTAAACCCATACCTGTCACCCAGCGCCTAAATACTAGGCCTCAAATTTATATCCTGCTAAATCTCTCGTTACCGCTGTCCTGTTGTAGCTGGGAAAGTTATTTAGTGTCCGTCAAAGCACATTTTTTGTTCTGGGTTGAAATACAATTCCCAATTTAGCAATTTCATAATTTAGTGGTTTCTGCTATATCAGAGCTATTTGAAATCTATCCCTAAAAGGGTAGATCATATTGAAGGTGCACATAGGGTCATTCAGAATAACTTCACACACACCCGCTACTGTGTATTTCCAAGTCTAATTCTGTCACTAAACCCATACCTGTCACCCAGCGCCTAAATACTAGGCCTCAAATTTATATCCCGCTAAATCTCTCGTTACCGCTGTCCTGTTGTAGCTGGGAAAGTTATTTAGTGTCCGTCAAAGCACATTTTTTGTTCTGGGTTGAAGTACAATTCCCAATTTAGCAATTTCATAATTTAGTGGTTTCTGCTATATCAGAGCTATTTGAAATCTATCCCTAAAAGGGTAGATCATATTGAAGGTGCACATAGGGTCATTCAGAATAACTTCACACACACCCGCTACTGTGTATTTCCAAGTCTAATTCTGTCACTAAACCCATACCTGTCACCCAGCGCCTAAATACTAGGCCTCAAATTTATATCCTGCTAAATCTCTCGTTACCGCTGTCCTGTTGTAGCTGGGAATGTTATTTAGTGTCCGTCAAAGCACATTTTTTGTTCTGGGTTGAAGTACAATTCCCAATTTAGCAATTTCATAATTTAGTGGTTTCTGCTATATCAGAGCTATTTGAAATCTATCCCTAAAAGGGTATATAATATTCAAGGTGCACATTGGGTCATTCAGAATAACTTCACACACACCCGCTACTGTGTATTTCCAAGTCTAATTCTGTCACTAAACCCATACCTGTCACCCAGCGCCTAAATACTAGGCCTCAAATTTATATCCTGCTAAATCTCTCGTTACCGCTGTCCTGTTGTAGCTGGGAAAGTTATTTAGTGTCCGTCAAAGCACATTTTTTGTTCTGGGTTGAAGTACAATTCCCAATTTAGCAATTTCATAATTTAGTGGTTTCTGCTATATCAGAGCTATTTGAAATCTATCCCTAAAAGGGTAGATCATATTGAAGGTGCACATAGGGTCATTCAGAATAACTTCACACACACCCGCTACTGTGTATTTCCAAGTCTAATTCTGTCACTAAACCCATACCTGTCACCCAGCGCCTAAATACTAGGCCTCAAATTTATATCCTGCTAAATCTCTCGTTACCGCTGTCCTGTTGTAGCTGGGAAAGTTATTTAGTGTCCGTCAAAGCACATTTTTTGTTCTGGGTTGAAGTACAATTCCCAATTTAGCAATTTCATAATTTAGTGGTTTCTGCTATATCAGAGCTATTTGAAATCTATCCCTAAAAGGGTATATAATATTCAAGGTGCACATTGGGTCATTCAGAATAACTTCACACACACCCGCTACTGTGTATTTCCAAGTCTAATTCTGTCACTAAACCCATACCTGTCACCCAGCGCCTAAATACTAGGCCTCAAATTTATATCCTGCTAAATCTCTCGTTACCGCTGTCCTGTTGTAGCTGGGAAAGTTATTTAGTGTCCGTCAAAGCACATTTTTTGTTCTGGGTTGAAATACAATTCCCAATTTAGCAATTTCATAATTTAGTGGTTTCTGCTATATCAGAGCTATTTGAAATCTATCCCTAAAAGGGTATATAATATTCAAGGTGCACATTGGGTCATTCAGAATAACTTCACACACACCCGCTACTGTGTATTTCCAAGTCTAATTCTGTCACTAAACCCATACCTGTCACCCAGCGCCTAAATACTAGGCCTCAAATTTATATCCTGCTAAATCTCTCGTTACCGCTGTACTGTTGTTGCTTGGAAAGATATTTAGTGTCCGTCAAAGCACATTTTTTGTTCTGGGTTGAAATACAATTCCCAATTTAGCAATTTCATAATTTAGTGGTTCCTGCTATATCAGAGCTATTTGAAATCTATCCCAAAAAGGGTATATAATATTCAAGGTGCACATAGGGTCATTCAGAATAACTTCACACACACCCTCTACTGTGTATTTCCAAGTCTAATTCTGTCACTAAACCCATACCTGTCACCCAGCGCCTAAATACTAGGCCTCAAATTTATATCCTGCTAAATCTCTCGTTACCGCTGTACTGTTGTTGCTGGGCAAGATATTTAGTGTCCGTCAAAGCACATTTTTGTTCTGGGTTGAAATACAATTCCCAATTTAGCAATTTCATAATTTAGTGGTTCCTGCTATATCAGAGCTATTTGAAATCTATCCCAAAAAGGGTATATAATATTCAAGGTGCACATAGGGTCATTCAGAATAACTTCACACACACGCTTCTGTGCATTTCCAAGTCTAATTCTGTCACTAAATCCATACCGGTCACCCAGCGCCTAAATACTAGGCCTCAAATTTATATCCCGCTGAATTTGAATACAATACATTGGGCCAAATAATATATTTGTTGTTGTGGTGAACCATAACAATGAGAAAAACATCTAGTAAGGGACGCGGACGTGGACATGGTCGTGGTGGTGTTAGTGGACCCTCTGGTGCTGGGAGAGGACGTGGCCGTTCTGCCACATCCACACGTCCTAGTGTACCAACTACCTCAGGTCCCAGTAGCCGCCAGAATTTACAGCGATATATGGTGGGGCCCAATGCCGTTCTAAGGATGGTAAGGCCTGAGCAGGTGCAGGCATTAGTCAATTGGGTGGCCGACAGTGGATCCAGCACGTTCACATTATCTCCCACCCAGTCTTCTGCAGAAAGCGCACAGATGGCGCCTGAAAACCAACCCCATCAGTCTGTCACATCACCCCCATGCATACCAGGGAAACTGTCTCAGCCTCAAGTTATGCAGCAGTCTCTTATGCTGTTTGAAGACTCCGCTGGCAGGGTTTCCCAAGGGCATCCACCTAGCCCTTCCCCAGCGGTGAAAGACATAGAATGCACTGACGCACAACCACTTATGTTTCCTGATGATGAGGACATGGGAATACCACCTCAGCATGTCTCTGATGATGACGAAACACAGGTGCCAACTGCTGCGTCTTTCTGCAGTGTGCAGACTGAACAGGAGGTCAGGGATCAAGACTGGGTGGAAGACGATGCAGGGGACGATGAGGTCCTAGACCCCACATGGAATGAAGGTCGTGCCACTGACTTTCACAGTTCGGAGGAAGAGGCAGTGGTGAGACCGAGCCAACAGCGTAGCAAAAGAGGGAGCAGTGGGCAAAAGCAGAACACCCGCCGCCAAGAGACTCCGCCTGCTACTGACCGCCGCCATCTGGGACCGAGCACCCCAAAGGCAGCTTCAAGGAGTTCCCTGGCATGGCACTTCTTCAAACAATGTGCTGACGACAAGACCCGAGTGGTTTGCACGCTGTGCCATCAGAGCCTGAAGCGAGGCATTAACGTTCTGAACCTGAGCACAACCTGCATGACCAGGCACCTGCATGCAAAGCATGAACTGCAGTGGAGTAAACACCTTAAAACCAAGGAAGTCACTCAGGCTCCCCCTGCTACCTCTTCTGCTGCTGCCGCCTCGGCCTATTCTGCTGCTGCCGCCTCGGCCTCTTCCTCCGCCTCTGGAGGAACGTTGGCACCTGCCGCCCAGCAAACAGGGGATGTACCACCAACACCACCACCACCACCTCCGTCACCAAGCGTCTCAACCATGTCACACGCCAGCGTTCAGCTCTCCATCTCACAAACATTTGATAGAAAGCGTAAATTCCCACCTAGCCACCCTCGATCCCTGGCCCTGAATGCCAGCATTTCTAAACTACTGGCCTATGAAATGCTGTCATTTAGGCTGGTGGACACAGACAGCTTCAAACAGCTCATGTCGCTTGCTGTCCCACAGTATGTTGTTCCCAGCCGGCACTACTTCTCCAAGAGAGCCGTGCCTTCCCTGCACAACCAAGTATCCGATAAAATCAAGTGTGCACTGCGCAACGCCATCTGTAGCAAGGTCCACCTAACCACAGATACGTGGACCAGTAAGCACGGCCAGGGACGCTATATCTCCCTAACTGCACACTGGGTAAATGTAGTGGCAGCTGGGCCCCAGGCGGAGAGCTGTTTGGCGCACGTCCTTCCGCCGCCAAGGATCGCAGGGCAA